>NC_057737.1:4072419-4077643 GCF_004010195.1 Chiloscyllium plagiosum | reverse complement strand
ACCTGAGCCTTCACATCTCATCCTAACATAAACCTTCTTCTTCCTCTTGACCAGACATTCCACTTCCTTTGTAAACCACGGCTTCCTTCCTGACTGACAGGTACATACTTATCCTAACACACAGTAGCTTTTCCTTGAATAAGCTCCACATTTCTAAAGTGCCTATCCCCTGCAGTTTCCTTCCCCATCCTATGCTTCCTAAATCTTGCCTAATCGCATCGTAATTGCCTTTACCCCAGCTGTAACTCTTGTCCAGTGGTATACACCTATCCCTTTCTATCACTAAAGTAAACATAACAGAATTGTGATCGCTATCACCAAAGTGCTCACCTACTTCCAAGTCTAACACCTGGCCGGGCTCATTACCCAGTACCAAAATTAATGTGGCTTCGCCCCATTGTTGGCCTGTCTACATACTGTGTCAGGAAGCCCTCCTGCACACACTGGATGAAAACTGGCCCATCTATAATACTTGTACTATAGTGTTCCCAGTCAATATTTAGAAAGTTGAAGTCCCCCATGACAACTACCCTGTCTCTCTCATTCCTATCGAGAATCATCTTTGCTATCCTTTTCTCTGCATCTCTGGAACTATTCGGAGGCCTACAGAAAAACTCCCAACAGGGTGACCTCTCCTTTCCTGTTTCTAACTTCAGCCCATACTATCTCAGTTGACGAGTCCCCAAACATCCTTTCTGCAACTGTAATACTGTCCTTGACCAACAATGCCACACTTCCCCCTCTTTACCATCTTCTCTGTTCTTACTGGAACCTGCAACAACCATTCCTGTCCCTGCTCTAACCTTCAACAACCATTCCTGTCCCTGCTCTAACCTGCAACAACCATTCCTGTCCCTGCTCTAACCATGAGGAGCTTAAAAATGTATTGCTGGAAAAGCGCAGCAGGTCAGGCAGCATCAAAGGAACAGGAGAATCGACGTTTCGGGCATAAGTCCTTCTCGAAGTCCCAGGTACCAACCCATGCTCCAAGTTCACTCACCTTATTCCGGATACTCCTGGCGTTGAAGTAGACACACTTCAAACCATCTTCTTGCTTGCCGGTGCCATCTTGCGTCCCTGAAACTTGATTTTGGATCTCCCTACTCTTGACCTTTTCTATACTCGAACTATAATTTTGGTTCCCATCCCCCTGCTGGATTAATTTAAACCCACCCCAACAGCCTTAGCGAATGTCCCCCCCAGTATATTGGTACTCCTCTGGTTCAGATGAAGACCATCCTGCTTGTAGAGGTCCCACCTACCCCAGAAAGGGCCCCAATTATCCAAGAATCCAAAACCCTCCCTCCTGCACCATCCTTGTAGCCAGGTGTTCAACTCCTCTCTCTCCCTATTCCTTGCCTCACTAGCACGTGGCACGGGCAACAAACCAGAGACAACAACTCTGTTCGTCCTAGCTCTAAGCTTCCATCCTAGCTTCCTGAATTTCTGCCTTAAATCCCCACCTCTCTTCCTACCTATGTCGTTGGTGCCTATGTGGACCACAACTTGGAGCTGCTCCCCCTCCCCCTTAAGGATCCTAAAAACACGATCAGAGACATCACGAACCCTGGCACCTGGGAGGCAACACACCAACCGTGAGTCTCTCTCGTCCCCACAGAACCTCCTATCTGTCCCCCTAACTATGGAGTCCCCAATGACTACTGCTCTACTCCTCTTCTCTTGCGATTAAAAATAATTATGTGGGTGAAAATGAGACAGTATACATTTCTATTAATTCGCCCCAGTTAAAAAAAAAACTGTAGACATTCCTAAGCCCATCATTGGTATAGAAAACTGGAGTTGTATTTGCATTTCTGGTTGTATTTATCTCTCTCCCTCTTTACTGACAGTGATTAGTAAATCAATGTAGGACACAAGAGGAGCTCACAGACTTCATCCGCAGGAGCTATGTTCATCCCTTGTCCATTATGCATGCTCTATCATAGCCACACTGTACCCAACCAAATACACTCTAAATAATGATCATCGGAAAGATGTGCAGTACCAACTTCCAAGACTGTGGTCGCGAGTGTGGTGCTGGAAAAGCACAGCAGATCAGAGAGCATCTGAGGAGCAGGACAACTGACATTTCCAGCATAAGCCCTTCATCAGGAATGAGGCTTGTGGGCCGGAGGGCTGAGAGATAAATGGGAGAGGTTTGGGGGTTGAGGGAAGGTAGTTGAGAAAGTGATAGGTAGGTGAAGGTGAGGGAGAAGGTGATAGGTTGGAGAGGAGGATGGAGTAGATAGATGGGAAAGGTGATGGACAGGTCAGGAGGGCAGTGTTGAGTTGGTGGCTTGGGACTGAGATAATGTGGGGGGAGGGGAAATGAGGAAACTGTTGAAACCCACATTGACCCTGTGTGGTTGCAGGGTCCCCCCAGGCGTAATATGAGGCGTTCTTCCTCCAGGTGTCGAGTGGTAAAAGTTTGGTGATGAAGGAGGCCCAGGATCTGCATTAGGGAGGGGGAGTTGAAGTGTTCAGCCACAAGGCCTGAGGATTGGTTGGTGTGGGTGTTCCAGAGATGTTCTCTGAAATGATCTGCAAGTCGGCGTCCTGTCTCCCCTATGTCGAGGAGACCACATCGGGTGCAACGGATATAGTGGATGACATTGGTGTAGGTACAGGTAAATTTCTGTCGGATGTGGAAGGATTCCTTAGGGTCTTGGACAGGGTGGGCGCAGGTTTTAGACTTCCTGTGGTGGCAGGGGAAGGTGCTGGGAATTGGTTGTGGGCTGTTGGAGGGTGTGGACCTGATGAGGTAGTCACAGAGGGAATGGTCTCTCTGGAACACTGATAGGGGTGGAGAGGGAAATATGTTTCTGGTGGTGGGGTCCATTTGTAGGTGACGGAAATGGCGGAGGATGATGCAATATATGCCTTTCCAACCTATCACCTTCTCCCTCACCTTCATCTACCTTTCGTTTTCTCAACTACCTTCCCCTACCCCCCTCCCATTTATCTCTCAGTATTCCAAAAATGGCTTAACTAATGTCCTGTACAGCCGCAACATGACATCCCAACTCCTATACTCAATGCACTGACCAATGAAGACAAGTGTGCCAAATGCCTTCTTCACCACCCTGTCTACTTGTGACTTCACATTCAAAGAATAATGCACCTGCACCAGTAGGTCCCTTTGTTTGGCAGCACTCCCCAGGACCTAATCAATAAGTGTATAAGTTCTGCCCTAATTTGCCTTTCCAAAATGCAGCACCTCACATTTTTCTAAATTCAACTCCATTTGCCACTCCTCGGCCCATGGATCAAGGTCCTGTTGTACGCTGAGGTAACCTTTTTCACTGTCCACTACACCTCAAATTTTGGTGTCATCTGCAAACTTGCTAACCATACCTCCCTTATTCACATCCAAATCATTAATATAAATGCTGAAAAACAGTATACATAGCACCGATCCTTGTGGCACACCAGTGGTCACAGTCATCCAGTCCAAACAGCAACCCTCCACCACCGCCCCCCATCTCCGACCTTCAAGTCAATTTTTTATCCAATTGGCTAGTTCCTCTGGATTCCATATGATTTAACATTGTTAACCAGTCTACCATGCGGAACCTTCTTGAACGCCTTGCTGAAGTCCACATAGACAACATGTACCGCTCTGCCTTCATCAATGTTTTTGTCATTTCTCAATCAAGTTAGTGAGATATGACACACAAAGCCATTTTAACTATCCCTAATCCGTCCTTTTCTTTTCAAATGCATGTAAATCCTGTCCATCAGAATCTCCTTTAATAACCTACCCACGACGACGTCAGACTCACTGGTCTATAGTTCCTTGGATTTTCCTTCCCACCTTTCTTAAATAATGGCACCACATTAGCCAACATCCTGACTTTCAGCACCTCACCTGTGGCTATCGATGATATAAATACCTCAGCAAGCGGCCCAGCAATCTATTCCCTAGCTTCTCACAAAGTTCTGGAAAACACGTGCCGAGGATTTATCCACCTTAATGCATTTTAAGAGGTCTAGCACTTTCTCTTCTGTAATATGGATACTTTACAAGATATCACTTTCTCTTCTGTAATATGGATACTTTACAAGATATCAACAACAGCAGAATTATACACCAGCATAATCTGCAAACTCGTGGCCCAGCATATCCCCCACTCAACCATTACCATCAAGCTAGGGGGTCAACCCTGGTTCCGTGGAGAGTGCAGGAGGGCATGCCAACAGCAGCAGCAGGCATATCTAATAATGAGCTGCCAACTTGGTGAAGCTACCAAAAGACATCCCAAACAGCATGAGCAGCAAGTGTTAGACAGAGATAGGTGATCCCACAACCAATGGATTGGGTCTAAGCTCTGCAGTCCTGCCAATCGTGAATGGTAGCAGACAATTTAGCAACTCATTGGACGAAGTTGTTCCACTAATATCCCAATCCTCAATTTTGGAACAGCCACATCAATGCACAAGATGAGACAGAAATATTTGCAGCAATCTTCGGCTGGAAATAATGAATGGTAATCAATTTTGGCTGCTTCCAGTGGTCCCAGCATCCCAGCTACCAGTCCTCAGTCAATTTGATTCACTCTCCATGATATCAAGAAACTGCTGGGGGCATTGGATACTGCAAGGTCTGTGGGCACAGACAACATTCTGTCAATAGTACTGAATTTGCTGCTCCCCTAGTAAACATCTTCCAGTACAGTTACAACAGTGGCATCTACCTGACAGTGTGGCAAATTGCCTGTTTCATCAATGACCTTCCCTCCATCATAAGGTCAGAAATGGGGACGTCGCCGATGATTGCACAATGTTCAACACCATTCGTGACTCCTCAAAAACTGAAGCAGTCCATGTTCAAATGCAACAAGATCTAGAAAATATCCAAGCTTGGGCTGACATGATTCTGGGTAATCCAAGATGGAGGACAGGAAAAATTTCTGGCTGTAAGAGCAGCTCCTTTTTTTGAGGTATTTTAGGTGTTGGAGGCGATTTCCTTGAATTCCAGGAGCAGTAATTACTGTTTTATATGCTGTTGCATTGTTTTGGAACTTTGGAAAAAAAAAGTCAAAACAACAGCAGTTTTAAAAGGGAGAAGAGCAGATAAAGGAAGCACATGGTGAGGACAGTGCAGGAGAGAGAGAGAACCTGCACAGTTACTGCCTTTGCTGTTTAAATTCGTGTATCGCTGGACATCGGAGTGCATCTGGGAAAATTAACAAACAGTGAAATTCACAACTAATCTTGGAGGAAC
>NC_057737.1:4025024-4069855 GCF_004010195.1 Chiloscyllium plagiosum | reverse complement strand
CAGGAGGGCAAAACGGGGACATGAGATAGCTTTGGCAAATAGAATTAAGGAGGATCCAAAGGGTTTTTACAAATATATTAGGGACAAAAGGGTAACTCAGGAGAGAATAGGACCCCTCAAAGATCAACAAGGCAGTCTTTGTGTGGAGCCACAGAAAATGGGGGAGATACTAAATGAATATTTTGCATCAGTATTTACTGTGGAAAAGGATATGGAAGATATAGACTGTAGGGAAATAGATGGTGACATCTTGTAAAATGTCCAGATTACAGGGGAGCAAGTGCTGGATGTCTTGAAACGGTTAAAGGTGGATAAATCCCCAGGACCTGATCAGGTGTACCTGAGAACGCTGTGGGAAGCTAGAGAAGTGATTGCTGGGCCTCTTGCTGAGATATTTGTATCATCAATAGTCACAGGTGAGGTGCCGGAAGACTGGAAATTGGTAAATGTGGTGTCACTGTTTAGGAAGGGCGGTAAAGACAAGCCAGGGAACTATAGACTGGTGAGCCTGACCTCAGTGGTGGGCAAGTTGTTGGAGGAAATCCCGAGGGACAGGATGTACATGTATTTGGAAATGCAAGGACTGATTAGGGATAGCCAACATGGCTTTGTGCATGGGAAATCATGTCTCACAAACTTGATCGAGTTTTTTGAAGATGTAACAAAGAAGATTGATGAGGGCAGAGCAGTAGATGTGATCTATATGGACTTCAGTAAGGCGTTTGACAAGGTTCCCCATGGGAGACTAATTAGTAAGGTTAGATCTCATGGGATACAGGGAGAAGTAGCCATTTGGATACAGAACTGGCTCAAAGGTAGAAGACAGAGGGTGGTGGTGAAGGGTTGTTTTTCAGACTGGAGGCCTGTGACCAGTGGAGTGCCACAAGGATTGGTGCTGGGCCCTCATTTTGTCATTTACATAAATGATTTGGATGCGAGCATAAGAGGTACAGTTAGTATGTTTGCAGATGACACCAAAATTGGATGTGTAGTGGACAGCGAAGAGGGCTACCTCAGATTACAACAGGCTCTGGACCAGATGGGCCAATGGGCTGAGAAGTGGCAGATGGAGTTTAATTCAGATAAATGCGAGGTGCTGCATTTTGGGAAAACAAATCTTAGCAGGGCTTATACACTTAATGGTAAGGTCCTAGGGAGTGTTGCTAACAAAGAGACCTTGGAGTGCAGGTTCATAGCTTCTTGAAAGTGGAGTCGCAGGTAGATAAGATAGTGAAGAAGGCGTTTGGTATGCTTTCCTTTATTGGTGAGAGTATTGGGTAGAGGAGTTGGGAGGTCATGTTGTGGCTGTCCAGGACATTGTTTAGGCCACTGTTGGAATATTGCATGCAATTCTGGTCTCCTTCCTATTGGAAAGATGTTGTGAAACTTGAAAGGGTTCAGAAAAGATTTACAAGGATGTTGCCGGGGTTGGAGGATCTGAGCTACAGGGAGAGGCTGAACAGGCTGGGGCTGTTTTCCCTGGAGCGTCGGAGGCTGAGGGGTGACCTTATAGAGGTTTACAAAATTATGAGGGGCATGGATAGGATAAATAGACAAAGTCTTTTCCCTGGGGTTGGGGAGTCCAGAACTAGAGGGCATAGGTTTAGGGTGAGAGGGGAAAGATATAAGAGAGACCTAAGGGGCAACTTTTTCACGCAGAGGGTGGTGAGTGTATGGAATGAGCTGCCAGAAGATGTGGTTGAGGCTGGTACAATTGCAACATTTAAGAGGCATTTGGATGGGTATATGAATAGGAAGGGTTTGGAGGGATATGGGCTGGGTGCTAGCAGGTGGGACTAGATTGGGTTGGGATATCTAGTCGGCGTGGACTGGTTGGACCGAAGGATCTGTTTCCATGCTGTACATCTCTATGACTCTATGACATGAGGCAAACAACATTCGCACTACACAAATGTGATGCAATGACCATCTCCAATAACAGATAATCTAACCACTGTCCCTTACATTCAATAGTATTACCATCACTAAATCCCCCCACTGTTAATATCCTGGGGGTTATCATTGACCAGAAACACAACTAGACTTGTCACATAAACACATTGGCTATAACAGCAAGTCAGAGGCTAGGAATACTGCAGCGAACGGCTCACTTCCTGACTCTCCAAAGCCTGTAAACGTTTTACAAGGCACAAGTTAGAAGTCATGATTTGGACTTTGGGACAGGCAGCAGTGAAAAGTGGCTGAGCAGAGGCTGATAGCTAAGTTCGGTACCCATAGGGAGAGCCTCAACTGTAACCTTGGGTTCATGTCACATTACAGGTGACCACCATTGCACTATAAACACACACACAGATACTCGTAACACACACACACACACACTCTCACACACACACAGGCACATCTATACACACATACACATGGACACATATGTACACAGACGCACACACACCCCTACAGACACACACACTCCCACATGCACCCTCCACAGACTTAAGACACTCTGCACTCACTACACACACACACATATTCTTTCTCACATTCACAACCCCCAACCCAGACAGACAGACAAAGACCCACATGCACACATATATTTTGTGCGGTGAATTTGTACTTTCAGGGTTACATTGTACTTTGCTCAAAAACTGCATGCATTCATGTAAAACTCCGTTATCTCAATTTTTAGATTAGAATCAATCTAAACATCATGGCATAGACAGAGAACACAGGGGGCTAACACTTCAACATATTGTCTAGCTATTCACCATTGTTAACAGCTAACCTGAGAATGCAACTTTTTAAAAAAGGTTTTGTGATTTACACATGAAAGAAGTGAAACTATCATGGTATTCTAACAGATGAAAGGCTTAACAGGCAATCAATTTTTCAACGTATAAGTTCAGTTATGTCACACTGTAAATTTTTTGCTGTAAATTCTGTGTGTTAGGATTGAGGCCTCCACTACCACCTGATGAAGGAGCGACAAAAGCTCGTGTGCTTCTAATTAAACCTGGTGTTGTGTGATTTTTAACAAGTTAGAAGTGTAATGGAATACTCTCTACTTGTCTGGCTGACTGCAGCTCCATCAACGTTCAAGAAACCTGACACTCACCAGGACAAAGCAGCCTGCTTGATTGATACGATACCTACAAGCATCCACTCCCTCCACCACCGGCACTCAGTAGCAGCAGTGTGTACTATCTACAAGATGGACTATGGAAATTCACCATATAGCCTTAGACAGTATCTTCAAGCCCATGACCACCTTTATCTAGAACATTCATGTGAATACCACTACCTGCAAGTACCCCTCCAAGCCACTCATCATCCTGACTTGGAAATACATTCTGGATTAGTGGTGCTGGAAGAGCACAGCAGTTCAGGCAGCATCCGAGGAGCATTAAAATCGACGTTTCTGGCAAAAGCCCTTCATCAGAAATACATTGCCAATCCTTCATTGTCACTGAGTTAAATTCCTGGGATTGCCACCCTAAAGTCATTGTGAGTCAATTTACAAGATGTGGACTGGAATGGTTCAAGAAGGCAATTCACCACCACCTTCTCAAATGCAATTATTACCATAAATAATTGCTGGCTGAGCCAACGCCGCCCACGTCTCACGAATGAAGAAATAGAACATTGCTTTGAGGGCTACATTCATCCTCATATTTGCAGAATGACTACTTGGATGAGATAGTCGAAAGCTTCCTGGACTCATGGGGTGGTATCTTGCAAGGAGTGTAAGCGTATAGAAAATCAGTGTAAAGAAAATTGGTGTTCCTCATGTCCTCTTTACTTCACATACTCTGTACCTTCAGATGTAAACGTTCACACTTAGAAGATTCCTTTGTGAAGAATGCCAGAGGGAGCTAAATGATAAGCTACTGTTGAGACAAGAGCATGACTGGTGAACCCAGGGTTAAAACCAACTTTAAAAAAGTCTATGAATTCCAAAGGTCATGACATTATGAGGCGTGAGATTTCAGAATGGAAAGCATGTGAGACACACAGAGGGCTACTGTGTACTGTGTCAGAGGCAAAATGTAACTGTAATGACTTTAGTACTGAGAATCACAAGTCTGAAATAAGACTGTGCTGTACTGTTTGTGGAATGAATCCTGAGGATAATAAATTAGATGAGGATGATACTAATTAACCAAAATGTACACAGTTCACATAGTAGTCACTTTCAGTATTGAACATCAGCATTGAGCATCTGACCAACTGCCTGTACCACTTCCCATTTCTTCCTTCACCCACTTGGCCAAACCTCCTCTAAAGCACCCCTTAATATAGCCATGAACTTTAGTTGCTCTCCAGCATTTCTCCTATTTTCTCTCTTGCCTCACTGAACTCATCATGTCATTGTGACCCTCCTCCAGCTTCTTCAAGCCATTTTCCACTTTCCCTTTTTAGTTTCCCTGTTAACAGTATTTTCTAATCAACCTGTCAGAGATGTTCACACACCTTTTGAGTAGGTAGGACTTGAACCCAAACCCCCTAGCCCCTTACCACTACCACTATGCCACAAGAGTCCTAACTTCCATGTTAATTCATATGTTGATTAATGATTGTCTTTAGGTGTTGTTTCCCCTTCCTTCAAATAGTGGGGAGACGAAACTGGGTGACCACTTTGCAGAACACCTATGTGCTGTCTGTAAAAATGATGCCAAACTTCCAGTTCCCTGCCACTTTAACACACCACCATGTTCCCAACCTTTCTGCATTGGGTCTGCCCCACAGTCACTGTGCGGCTCAGTGGAAGCTAAAAGACCATATCTCACCTTTTTCTTGGGTACCCTGCAGCCTTTAGAACTTGGTCAGAAGTCACATGATACCAGGTTTTCGGAGTGCTGCTTTTTCGTCAGGTGAAGCAGAACTCTGAAAGCTTGTGTTTTCAAATAAACCTGTTGGACTATGGCCTGGTGTCACGTGACTTCTGACTTGTCCACCCTAGTCCAACACCAGCATCTCCACATTTTTCAGGACTCAGTATCGAGTTCAATAACTTTACAGCTTGAGTCCTTTACCCACCCCCACACGCAGGTCCACATGACATGAAGAAAAAACAAAAGTAGCTGGTGAAACTCAGCAGCTCTGGCAGCATCTGTGGGGGAAAAAAGCAATGTTAGGGCACAGGTGCATAGGTGGATAGAGGTCAGGTAAATGATGGAGTGTTTGAGGGGTTGAGGTGAGGGGAGAAATATCAGCTTTTGTGGGTGGAAGCTTATACATCAATCCTGGGGAGTATAAACAGTTGAGGATGGTGTAGTGGGGTGGGATTTTGTTTTTAAGTTAGATCACAAGATACAGTAGCAGAATTAGGCTTTTCAACCCATCGAGTCTGCTGTGCTCTACCATCATGATTAATATATTCCTCAATCCTATTCTCCTGCCTTCACCTTGTAAGCCTTGTAATCAAGAACCTATATATCTCTGACTTCAATACACTTAATGACTTGACTTTCACAGCCCTCTGAGGTAATGAGACCACGCACTAACTGCGCTCTGGCTGAAGAAAATCTTCCTCACCTCAGTTCTCGAGTCGTCTCTTCACTTTGACGCTGTACCCCTTGGGTCCTAGTCTTTTATATTGGTGGAAACATTTTCTCCACATCCACTCTATCCAGGCCTCTCAGTATTCTGTCAGTTTCAAGATGGCAGCAGAATAGTAGGGCTGTGTGTGAGCTCTTGAGCCTGGGGCTTACCCACCCCTGTCTGCTTTCTTCTTTTTTCCACTTTATACTTCTGCTTTTTTTCTTTTCTTTCCTTTTTGGTTTTTCATTCATTTTTCTTTTCTTTAACGCTTTCAGCAGTAGGTTATTCTGCAGCATTGGCAAGGCAGTGAGAGCCAGCTGTGTGTGGAATGGTGGCAGCCTCCTGGCGGCTGGAGGCAGCACTGATGCAACTTCTCCTGGCCATTGAAGGTGGCAGTGGCAGTGGCAGCAAGAATGTCCTCCTGGTGTTCGGGGCTGGTGGCAGCGGCAGCAAAGATTCTCCAGTGATCTGAGGTGGCAGCGGTGGACCTTTCAAGATGGAGGTGCCTCAGGGCGACATCTTGGAAGAGGGTGGATGGAGTGGGACTCTTGGCAAGGTGGCGATGGTGGCCTGGTCTGGTAGTGGAGCCAGAGACTCTTGGCTGTGATCAATGGCAGGCCCAGAGGGGGAAATTCTGGTTATTGACAGTGGCACCTCCTGATTGTGGTAGGCCCAGATCCGAGGACTCCTGGTTGCTGGGTGAGTGTGTGCCAGTGAGGTGATGGCACCTAAGGTGGGGCTATTCCTATATAGGTGGTTCTGGCACATGTGGCGGTGAGGCCATGGAGGTATAGGTGTCATTGTTGAGCTGGCTCAGGACTTTTTTTTATTCATCCACGGGATCAGGGCATCACTGGCCAGGGCAGCATTTATTGCCCGTCTCTAATTGCTTAGACGGCAGCTTAGAGTCAACCACATTGCTGAGGGTCTGGAGTCACATGCAGGCCAGACTAAGTAAGAAAGGATATTAGTGAACCAGATGGATTTTTCCAACAATCAACAATTGATTCACGGTCATCATTAGCCTCTTAATTCCAGATTTTTATTGAATTCAAATTCTACCATCTGCTGTGGTGAGATTTGAACCCGGATCCCCAGAACATTCTACGCGTATCTGGATTAACAGTCCAGTGATAATTCCACTAGGCAGTAGAACTCTCTTTCAGTTATATATTTTTATTCTTAAACTATTTAAAATGGCACTAGATTGTGGCGACAGTTGAAGCTTTTCATTGTATTTTACTGTATTATCCACAGTACAGTGCAAGTGACAGTAAATCATTCAATTCAATTCAAAGTTTCAATCATAATCTCCCTCATCCTTCTAAACTCCATTGAGTACAGATCCAGAGTTCTCAATCGCTCCTCATATGACAAGCCCATCATCCCCGGGATCATTCTTGTCAACTGCCTCTCGATCCTCTTTGAGGCCAGTACATTCTTTCTTAGATGTAGGGCTCAAAACTGCTTACAATACCCCAAACCCAGTCAAACCAGAGCCTCGGCAGTACATCTCTGTTCTTGTACACTAGCCTTTTGCAATGAATGTTAATATTGCATTTTTCTTCCTAACTGTCAATTGAACTTGCATGTTAATCTTAAAATAATCCTGAACTAGGACTCTCAAGTCCTTTTGTGCTTCAAATTTCTGAAGCCTTTTTCCATTTCGAAAATAGTCTATGCCTCTATTGTTCCTACCAAAGTGCATAACCTCACATTTTCCCACATTTTATTCCATCTGCAATTTTTCTGTCCACTCCCCTAGCCAGTCTTTCTGAAGCATCCCCATTTCCCCAACAACTACCTGCCCCTCCACCTATCTTTGTGTCATCTGCAATCTTAGCAAAAATGTCCTCAGTTCCTTTGGCCAAATTGTTAATGTATAATGCGAATAGTTGTGATTCCAACTGAGAACCCTGTGGAGCTCCACTAGTCACTGGTTGCCATCCTGAAAAAGACGCCTTTGTCCATACTCTCTACATTCTGCCAGTCAGCCAATCCTTTAACTATGCCAGTACCTTGCCCTGAACATCATGGGATCTTATGTAGAAATCTCTGTGCAGCACCATGTCAAAGGCCTTCTGGAGATCAAATAGATTATGTTTGATTGCGCTCTTTGTGTAACTTGGTCATTATGTTTTCAAAGTATTCTAACAGATATGTCAGGCATGACCTCTCATTGATGAAGCCATGCTGACTCCACTCTATCTGACCACGCATATCCAAGTACCTTGCAATCTCCTCCTTAATAAAGGATTCTATAACCTTAACAATGACTGAGGTCAGGCTAACTGGCTTATAGTTAACTATCTTCTGCATCCCTCCCTTCTTAAATAGGGGCATTATGTTAGCCATTTTCCAATCCTCTGGGACTCTCCCTCTTCCTAGTAATTCCTGAATGATCACAACCAGTGCCTTTGCAATCTCCTCAGCTATCTCCTTCAGAAATCTGGTCCATTTGGCTCAGGTGATTTATCCACCTTCAGATCTTTCAGCTTCCCCAGCTTCTTCTACTTAGTCATGGCCACTGACTCACCTCTGCCCACTGAAGCTCCTTGAAGCTTTGGCATGCTACTAGTGTCTTTTAATTTGAAAATGGACATAAAATACCTATTCAGTTCCTCCACAGTTGCTTTGTTCCACATTACAACTTCTTCAGCCTCATTTCAAATGATCCAATGCCTACGCTTGCCTACGCTTGCCTCTCTCTTACCTTTTAGATAAACTCTTGCAATCTTTTATATTACTAGCTAGCTTACTCTCATATTTCATCTTTTATTCCTTTATTGTTTTTTTTAGTTATCTGTTTTTCCCCAGTCCTCCAGCTTCCCACTATTGTAATCTTCATCACATTGTACCCTTTTGCTTTTATGCTGTCCTTGTCTTCCCTTGTCAGCCATAATTGCCTCAGCCTCCCCTTAATATGCTTCTTCTTCCTTGGGATGAATTTCTGTTGTGCCTCTTGAATTACCCCCAGAAACTCATGTCATTGTTGCTCCACCGTCTTCCCTACCAGGCTGTCCTACCTAACAAATCTGGCCAGCTATTCCCTCATGTCATTATAGTTACCTTTACTCAATTGTAATACTGTTACATCTGATTCTAGCTTCTCCCTCTGAAACTGCGGGGTGAATCCTATCATATTATGGTCATTGCCCCCAGGGGCTCCTACACCTTCAGCTCCCTAATCACATTTGTCTCATTACACATGACTAAATCCAGAATTGCTTATTCCATAACGACATTCCACTAATGCCTTTTCTTGAGATCCATGATTATTGCAATAGTACCTTTATTACATGCCTTTTCTATCTCCTGGTTTATTTTTCCCCCCACATCCTGACTGCTGCTAGGAGGCCTATACACAGCCCCCATCAAGCTCTTTTAACCTTTACAATTCCTCAACACTACCCACGCAGATTCTATGCCTTCAAACTTTATATTATCACTTCTTACTATTTACTTAATTTCATTTTTTACTAACAAGGCAACTCCAACCCCTCTGCCCATCCTTTTGATAGGATGTTTAACCTTGGATATTTAGTTCCCAACCCTGATCCCCTTGCAGCCACTTCTCTATGATACCCACATTATCATACTTGCCAATTTCAATCAGCAGTACATGCTCATTTACCTTGCTTTGAATACTGTGTGTATTCAAGTACCACACCCTCAAGCCCTGCGCTGACTGTCTCCCTTCTCACCTGTGGAGGTGTTGGTGTTGGACAAGGTCAGAAGTCACACGACACTAGGTTATCATTCTAGTGACTTCACCTGAAGAAGGGGCAGCACTCCGAAAGCTTGTAATTTAAAATAAACCTGTTGGATGATAATTTGGTGTCATGTTATGTCTGACTCCTTATTGCTGTGCCTGAAGTTAAGTTCCTGACCCGTTCCACTCTCTGTCATAGAGTTATAGAGTCATACAACACGCAAACAGATCCTTCAGTCCAACACATTCATACCAACCAGGTTTCCCAAACTAGACTAGTACCACTTCCCTGCGATGGCCTATATCCTCTAAAACTTTTCTATTTATGTACCTGTCCAAATGTCTTTTAAATATTGTAAGTGTACCTGCATGTACCAGTTTCTCTGGCAGTTCATTCCACATACAAACCACCCTCTTGTGAAAATGTTGCCCCGTCAATTGAATGGCAGGGGCAACATGGTCTACTCCTGCTCCTGATTCTTATGTTTTCAAATCGAAAGCATGGTTTTGCTGGCGTGTAGGGACTCGGGGCACCTGAGTATTTGTAGACTGAGGGATGGGTTTGTAGCTGTGCTTTTCTGGTGGTGAAGACTCATGGCACAAGTGGGGAAAGTGAACCGGGCGGTTCCATTTGTTTTGGCTGTTTCATTTCTTTCTCCTTCTGTTTTTAATCATGTCTTTTATATACTAAGATTGTGTGAGAGAGTGGTAACTTTGTACACTTTTCACTGCACTCATGTGTTCCTGTATTTGAGTATAGGTGACAATAAAATCTAAACCTAAATTTAAAGTGAGAGTGGTAAGATTTAAAAGGGACCTGAGAGTATTGAATCTATGGAATTCTTTACCAAAGAGGACAAGTTAAAAGATAAGAAGGCAGGAGAACGGGATTGAGAAACATATCAGTCGTGATTAAATGGTGGAGCAAACCTGGTGAGCCGAGTTGCCTAATTTTGCTCCGAAATCTTATGGTCTTATGGTTTCAGTGTTTCTCTTTGAATGACTGGGATTTGGAAGGAGGAGGCCAAGGATAACTGCTCCAGTGCAACTCTGTGTCTCAATAAAGCACAGTTTTATCAGAGTTCAAGTCAGTGAATTCAAGCCAAGAGAATCACTTGGATTTTAAACAAGGAAAAATGCAATTTAAAATGTAACGTGAATGTGATGTGGTCACATTTAAAACCAGGTTTTGAATTTGGAAAAGAACCCTTGGTCCTCAAAATCTGAAACAAGATAGTAATGGAAATCCACAGGTGGGCACAAGATGCCAGAAAGAATAAAGAGTATATTATATTCCAGGACCTACTTGAAATGTTAACCTTTCTTTCATTTAGATACTGACTGGTCTCGCATTTTCTACTTATACCCCAATGAAAGAGATAAAGAACTTCCATCCATATAAAGCCCTTCCAGCTCATACTCAGAGTGATATGCGATTTGTTACAGCCAGTTGATTACTTAACTGATTAGTTCTCACAATTGTATTCTAGGAAATGCAACAGCCAATTTGTGCACAGCAAAGCTCCACAATGCAATATCAATCATTTCATCTGTTTTTATGGTGTTGGTTGAGGATAAATATTGTCCAGAGCACTACAGAATGCCCTGCTCTTCCTTGAAATATTATCAAGGCGCATTTTGACCCAGCTAATAGAGCAGACGGGGTTCTCACTTTAACTTCTCATCTGAAAGATAGCACTCTCACAGGACTGCACTAGTGTGTCAACTGCTTTATTGGAACTGCCTCTTGACTGTGGTATGAGACTGCTACCAACTGAGCCAGAATGAAAAGTGCATTTGAGCCAGTTTTAAAATTCTAATGTGCTATTCACTCTTGGTTTTGTTTTAAAACCCTCGTTCCATTCCAACTGGCCAGATGCAAATGTGTTTCTGAACCAGGCTGTATTACATAAAGTTTGCACATAGCTCCATATGAATCCAGTGCTTGCCAAAACCAGATTTCTGTTGTTCTGAAAAAGCAGCATTAAAAAAAATCTCTGGGCGCTGCAGTTAGTAAAGAACTAGCTGAATAATCTAAACAATTGCTGTTAAATTCTGTCAGGAAGTTTCAAATCTAATTTTATGTTGGTGCCTGGAATTTAATAATTTTTCTGAGGGAGATTCTGAGTGGAAGGATCTATAATTGAAGTGGTTAATTGAGATGTTTGCATTTTGGAAAGCTTTCACTACATACACTATGGTCTCCAGTGCACTGGTTGCAGGAGCAAGAGGCAGCTGGGTGAGAAAGGAGGGCATGTCAATTCTAATCAGCAGAGATGGCTTTTCACTGTAGCTATTTGCAACCCTCTAAGGAGCCACAGAGGCTGCCCATTAAAACCCTGTTAAAACACTTCTGATGTTGTTGGTAGCAGAGAGCAAGAATAGTGAAGAGAACGCTGAACTCTCTCTGCCTGAAGCTGTTCACTGGTACTGTCAATACTATGAGCAGTAAGGTGCAAGATGAACAACAACCTAATCCCTCCATCAAAGTTTTATAAGCTCCCTGGGTGAGAGATTCGTGGGTGATCTGAAAAACTAGCAGTTCAATGCTCCCACACTGACCTTCTGCTCTAAACCGTTCAAGTCCTTTTTTTGAATAAGGTTCATTTCTTTCCTAGCCTTCTTTTAAGAAGGCAAAAAATAATAAATCTGCTGTCTGATGGCTACAGTTTCATGGCTCTAACAAATGTTATCAAATAAATTTTAAAAATTGTATGAATAAATAAAACCACATCAGCAAAATAGCCAGTGATACAAAACCAAACCAGCTGGTATGCTGACCATGAAATAAAACACAACTTTGGTTAAATGGATACAGCTATTGTTCTGAATGAATTTAATTTGATGTTTGTGATCATCTACTTTGCTAATTAAAGAAGAGGCTTGCTTTTTTGAGGATGACCACAAACTTTCATCAATACAATAGTGACTACTCTACAAAAATACTCTGTAAAGCACGCTGGGGTATCCTGACATCATTTAAGGCACTTTTCTTCTTAAAGGTCTCTGACTGGTATTTAAGGCAGAATATTACAATTGGCCACATAAATACATCCATGCAAAGAGCTGCCAGACCTTTAATATTGCTTTAACATAAGGCCTTTGGGTTGTTCGGATTGTGAATGAATCAAAATTTAAGATTGAAATGCACACAGCAAAATATTTCAGATGCAGTGCTTGTGCAGGCCCTGTGTTAACTAACTTTGGATAGGTTGGCTGGATGGTAGCTGAGGTAAAAAACAGCTACAGGAGGGGAGGAACAGTGATCGGGAAGGTGAGGTGGGATGGTGTAGAGCAGAAACAGAACAGTCCCTTGTCCTAATTGTTTTCCATTTCACATGCATGGATACTGGGTTAGAGACCCAGATTAACTTGGTTGCAATGTTTTCTGATGTCAAATAATCCAGGGACTTGTAACAGGGAGTCAATGTGTTTAAGAAAGGAAGGGAAAAAGTTTGAACAATTTGTCATTATGGGGTTGCAAGTGAGTCTTGGATTTTCAAAATTTTCTCATAATTACTGATCAGTTTGATGCTTCAGTGTCAGTGGCAATCACTCTGCTTCAATCAGCTTAACCACCTGAAATCTGACTGGTCATTGACAGAACTGATAGAGCCTCAGTCACTTAGTATTCTTTCAGATATGTTACAACAAGGTGAGGAGAGGTGAATTGAGTGGCTCCTATCATTTTAGCTCCTTGGGTAGCTGCAAAGAAGATTTAGAGTTTTTTAGCATACAGTTATATCACACTTCAATTAAAATGTAGTTCACTAGTTTATAGTTTAAAAAAACAAATACAAGGTTCTTTTAACAAAAGAAAGAGAAGTTTTATTAATTATTAATCCCTAGGAAAGTATTTAATGAGATATCAAGTGCACACAAAAAACACAGGTATAAGGTTTAAAATGGAGAGTGTGTCTTGGACAAAAAGGAAGATCTGGAATATGCAGTTTAAAAGTCCTTAAACTCCTCTAAGTGTTACGTTTAAGTAGAGACCATAGTTTTTTTAGTGACATTTGTATCTTCCGTAGTAGAAAATTTGCAAACACCTTTGCATTTTCAGTGAATGGATGTTTCTCAAATTTTTCACCTGGCATTGTCTTTTGAAAGACAGAGAGAAAAAGAAGGGGGAGAGACAGACAGAAAGACAGAGAACATCTTCCAGTTTTGCTGCTAGAAAACTCATCATTTTTTTTCTTTCTCTGCCCAAAAGCTGTTGCCTGAAATACAGTTCGCTTACATATTCCCATGTTTGGTTCCATTGTTTTTCCAAGCTGGATAATCTGCAGGTGACATTCACATCAACATGTGAAGCTTCCAGAAAGCTTCCATGCGAATCAAACAGGAGGTGCACATCTGGGTGACAGATTTCAGTTAGTTTGATAACAGGTCAATTTCAATTCAGACTGGTCACGGTTACGTATGGTTTCATGAAGTAGTTCAACTATGGTAATATAATCACTGTGGCTATCTAATGTCAATATTCCTTTTTTTAAAAAATACTATTTTAGTCCATGAAAGATCCTAGTTATTACAGATCAGATGATAGAAGTTTATAATTGATAGCAGTCCATTTTTAGCACTATGTTAGCAGATGGCATCTTCACTCAGAATGACTTATTTTACTTATTCACAGGATGACGGCATATAGGCCAGGCTAGATTTATTGCCTATCCCTAATTGTCCAGAAGGTAGTCAAGAATCACCCAAGTCACTGTGGTTCTGGAATCACTTGTAGGCCAGACCAGGTAAGGATGGCAGTTTCCTTCCTTAAAGGATATTAATGAACCAGACGGGTTTTCCTGACAATGTTTGCATGGTCATCATTAGACTCTTAATTCCAGATTTTTATTGAATTCAAATTCCACCATCTATCTAGGAGGGATTTGAACTCGAGTCCACAGAACATTACATAGGTATCAGGATTAATAGTCCAGCGATAATACCACTAGGCCTCCCCTATGTAGATTAAGGGGTTTCCTAATTTTAAAGGAGTAATTCAGATGGATGCGATAGAGAAGAATTCCAAATTTAATGATATCTGCTCACTACCTGCCAACTGACCACACTGCTTCTTAATGTTGGTGCTGTCCAACACCAGGGCTTTGCTTGAACTTTTCATATAGAAAACAAAAGCCCAAAAGCATCTCCTGTTGATGGTGTGGGACATTGGTCCTAGGATTTCATTGTTCTCTTTCAAGAGCAAATAGTTACAAAGAGGAAGTCTACATTTACCAAGATATATTTGAGATTACTGTTGTTATGCAGCAATAAAAACAATAAAGTTAAATTCTGGATCATCCCAGACTTTGTTTTTCATTACTTCATTTTGTTAATTCACTGGTGCTGTGATTGCAATGAGGTTAGCCAGGCAGACATCATACAATATGAATTCCCTGACTGAGGCTGTTAAAATGGTCTAAACAGGGAACCCTGGCTGAGAGATAAGAACAGGAGTGCTAGAGATTCTGTTGGCTTTGAGAGCTGGCTCTGAGGAAAGTGGACCAGTGTCAAGTACTATACACGTGTAAGTAAAGGGTGACTTGGTGACAGGATACCAACCTCTGTGGAGTTAGGCCAGTGGAGACAGGAGAAAAAAATGCTCCTCACAAAATTTGCACCCAACAATCATTTTTGAGGAAGCATCTGCTCTGTTAGCTGTTAAGCATTTTTGGCTTCATGCCGTAATTTGGAAAGCTTGACTTGTTTAATCCTGCTGTCGAAGAGTGGGCCCAGTATGTGGAAAGAATACGTTTTTTTCCCAGGCAAATGATATTGGGGCAGGTGAAAAGCAACGAGAAATTCTCCTGACAGCCTGTGGACCCGCAGCTTTTTCAGTTATTAGAAGCCTGACATTTCCTGAAGCACCAGATATTAAAACCTTTCAAGAGTTGACAGATTTAGTTAAGGAATATTACAACCCTAATTTTGATTTTGAGATGCTATTGGCTTTACTTGGTAGTTCAAGTACCAGGGGAATCCCTAATGCGATTTTTAACTCGGTTAAAACAACTGGCAGAGGCATGTGACTTTGGTTTAACTCTTAATGAGATGCTGAGAGACCAATTGGTATTTGTAATTAATGATGTGATCATGCAAAGTTGTCTACTAGCTGAAGCCCAGTTGGACTTCAAACAGGCACTATAATTGGATTTGTCATTAGAAAATGCAACAAGTGGAGCATATGAATTACAGGGTATGCCAATGGAAGTTGACTGAACTTGAGATACACCATGAATGAAGGCAATTGCGGAGCTTCACTCAGGATATATCCTGAACAGAGGCACTCTAGGTCAGCCCATAGCAAAACCCCAAAATAAATTCAACCCTTGCAGGATTACTCAACAACTAAACAGAAGTGAAAATCTTTGAGCTTTACTGAGGTTGGACCAGAAGTAGGAAAATAGGTGGAATTTAATTTGCAACAGAAAATAGATAATCCTTCTCGCTAGCCTATTAAATACTGCACTCTTTATTCTCTAGTCCCTATACAAATGCATCGGATATCCATTTCATCACACATAGAACAGTACAGTACAGGAATAGGCCATTCAGCCCACCGTGTCTGTGCTGCACATGATGGCATTCTAAACTAATCACATCTGCCTGCATGTGGTCCATATCCATCTATTCCTTGCCTAATTATGTGTCTGTCTAAATGCCTCTTAAACCTTGCTACCATCTCTACTTTTACCACCTCTCCTGGTAACACATTCCAGGCGAAAGTAAGGACTGCAGATACTGGAGGTCAGAGTGGTGCTGGTAAAGCACATCTGATCAGGCAGCATCTGAGGAGCAGAACTGTCAATGGTTCGAGCATAGGCTCTTAATTCCAGGCATCACCTTTCTCTATGTAAAACAACGTATTTTGAACAGCTCACTTAAACGTTTCCTCCGCTCTCCTTAAACCTTTGCCGCTTCGTATTTGACATTTACACCCTAGGAAAGAGACCTTGACCAGTCATCATATCCGTGCCACTCGTTATATTGTATTCATGAGTTGGATTGCCCCTCAGCCTCTGACAATCTGGCAAAACAATGCAAGTTTGTCCAAATTTTCTTTACAGCTAATACACTCAAATCCAGGCAGCAACCTGGCAGGCTTCTTCTGCACCCTCTCAAAAGTCTCTATATCCTTTCTATCGTATGGTGACCAGAACTGCGTTACCAGAACTGCACACAATACTCTAAATGTGGCCTAATTAAAGTTTTATACAGCTGAAACATGACTTGTCAACTTATTCTCAATGCCTCGACCAATGAAGGCAAACATGCATAATTGTGGAATGCAGAGATTAAGTCAGTGGTATATTTATGGCAAGGCCAGACTCACTCCAACCTGTAGCAGGTTCCCACCTGTTCCCAAATTTATGTGCCATGAATATTCATTAGTACTAACACTTTTAAAATGATGTACTAACTTTAACATAAAAGTCAAAAGCACAAAGGAATCTCATGGCACTCAGATCATGCTCAGTAAAGAATGGTGTGCAAGTCAGCTTTGTGCGGTTTGTCTGAGTATTTTCATTGATGAACTACATGGCATAGAGGGGAATATCAGGAGAATGGCAGAATGACTTCTTGCATGCACTGGCAATGGAGAGTTTTGCTGAGGCAAGGCTCGGGGAGTGAAAAATCTGGGGTCAGGGCATGGAAGAGTGGAAAAGGGATGGATCTGTTGTCCTCGATGTGATGGCAAATTGTGGGAGCAGCCAGTCAAGGTAAAAAAATTAAGAATCTAAGTTGTGTTAGTACTGTCTACATGGGAGTCCATCTCAAGGTGCTGGATGGCAGAGTTCTTACAAGGCTCCGAGATAACCCATGATATTTCAATTAATTCTGCTGAGAATGATCTTGGAAGGTTGTTTTTTTAAGTCAAGAGATGATAGAGCAAGCTGACCCTGAAATTTCAGTCATGTACCCCAGCATGGCACGTACAACCAGACACCAACCTAAATTCATTCAAAAAAACACAGAATGCTGAAACATGTCATTGTTTCTTCTGCAAGAAAGTAAATCTCTCATTCTTCTGCAAACATCTGAGTGTGCCCAACCATAAGGCTTGCCAGTACATTTACTCTCAGACTAAGCTAGTCACAACAAATAATGATGATAAACATACGAATGACATGAAACCAAATGTGAAATATTTACTAGTGAGGTCTAAATTTGAAAGACACATATACCACCATTTTTGCTCTGAACAATGCTTACACTAATGGCAACAGAGTTAGGTCGGAAAGTTGTAGCTGTGACGAACAACGTCCTTGTTTATCAGAAGGCTCTTTTATAGCTTGCCATACCTGCTGCATTGACATTTGATGGTGGGTACACCACTGAAAAACTTTCTCTGCAATGTGTTTGCATGTATCTCCCCTGCACACTTACAGCAGTTTTTAATTAGAATTACATGGGAACCAGCAGAAAGCAAGAAAATGCAAGTGGTGCCCACTACCTGTTCTGCCACCAGGAAGGGCACACCATAGATCATATTCTGCCCAATGTGCGAAGAGTTTTCAGACATCAGTTTGAATTTTGCTTTTCACCAGCCTGAACCAATGATCCCTTGTCCTATGTTCTCAACTGTATTTAAAGTAAGGCTTGGATTTAACTTCAGCATAGCTTTTTATTATTTTGTATTCCTCTACAATACCACCTTTCAAGATTCCCCTCCAAGATGTAAAGTGAGAATTGCTTTGGGCTTTCCTCAAATCCCTGATCTCTAAAAGGCCCCTGGATTTCACTGATATTACAGGTATGAAGGAATGATAAACTGACCCTGTTATTTGACTCTATCTTTATAGTCGAACACTTCAGGTGTATGTATCATTAACACAACACTTTTAAATTTTAAAAAAAAGGGGTTACAAAATTGTTGCAATTTACATTTAAAATTTGTGAAATCTCACTTTGTGTTGATGGAAGCTGACCAGGATCTATGCTGGGCCTGAATTAATTCACAAATTGTTTGGTTTCACACTTACAACGTAGATTCACCTTTTCAAAAATACTAGCCCCTATTTCAGCAGTTACCTAAGGTTAAAATATAGAGCACCTGAAAATATTTTTTTGAAACCTATATTGTGGCAGGTTGCTTTTCAAAAATGTAAGAAGAGAGGTGGGCCATTTAGCCTATCAGGGCCTACGATGGCGGAGTGGTTAGCACTTCTGCCTCACAGTGTCAGGGACCCGGGTTTGACGATTGTGCAAACTCCACACAGACGTACTCCCCTTGTCTGAATAGGTTTTTGCTGGCTGCTCCGGATTTCTCTCAGTCCAAAATGTGCAAGATAATGAATTGGCCATGCTTAAATGTCCCCATAGTGTGCAGGGATGTGCAGGCTTTGTGGATTAACCGTGGTAAATGTAGGGTTTCTGGGATAGGGTAGGGGTCTGGGTGGGATACTCTTCAGAGGGTTGGTGCAGACTCAATGAGCTGAATGACCTCTTTCTGCACTGTAGGGATCCTATGATCATGCCTGTTATAGAGTCTTAGAGATGTACAGCACGGAAACAGACACTTCGGCCTAACTCATCCATGTTGACCAGATATCCCAACCCAATCTGGTCCCATTTGCCAGCACTTGGACCATATCCCTCTAAACCCTTCCTATTCATATACCCATCCAAGTACCTTTTAAATGCTGTAATTGTACCAGCCTCCACCACTTCCTCTGGCAGATCATTCCATACATGCACCACCCTCTGTGTGAAAATGTTACCCCTTAGGTCCCTTTTAAATCTTTCCCCTCTTGCCCTAAACCTATACCCTCTAGTTCTGGACTTCCCAACCCAGGAAAAAGACCTTGTCTATTTATCCTAATCATGCCCCTCATGATGTTATAAAACTCTATAAGGTCACCCCTCAGCCTCCAACGCTCCAGAGAAAACAGCCCTAGCCTATTTAGTATCTCCCTATAGCTCAAATCCTCCAACCCTGGCAACATCCTTGTAAATCTTTTCTGAATCATTTCAAGTTTCACAATATCTTTCTGATAGGAAGGAGAGCAGAATAGCATGCAATATTCCAAAAGTGGCCTAACCAATGTCCTGTACAGTCACAACATGACCTCCCAACTCCTTTACTCAAAGCTCTGAACAATAAAGGAAAACATACCAAACGCCGCCTTCACTATCCTATCTGCCTGCAACTCTACTTTCAAGGAGCTATGAACTTGCACTCCAAGGTCTCTTTGTTCAGCAACACTCCTTAGAACCTTAAGTGTAGAAGTCCTGTCCTGATGTACCTTTCCAAAATGCAGCATCTCGCATTTTTCTAAATTGAATTCCATCAGCCACTCCTCAGCCCATTGGCCCATCTGATCAAGATCCCTTTGTACACCGAGGTAATCTTCTTTGCTGTCCACTACACCTCCAATTTTTATGTCATCTGCAAACTTACTAACTAAACCTCCTATGTTCACATCCAAATCATTTATATAAATGACGAAAAGCAGTAGACCCAGTACCGATCCTTGTGGCACACCATTGGTCACAGGTCTCCAATCTGAAAAGCAACCCTCCATCACCACCCTCTGTCTTATACCTTCGAGCCAGTTCTGTACCAAATGGCTAGCTCTCCCTGTATTCCATGAGATCTACCTTGTTAACCATTCTCCCATGTGGAATATTGTCAAACGCCTTACCGAAGTCCATATAGATCACATTTACTGCTCTGCCCTCATCAATCCTCTTTGTTACTTCTTCAAAAAACTCAATCAAGTTTGTGAGACACGATTTCCCATGCACAAAGCCATGTTGACTATTCCAAATCAGTCCTTGCCTTTCCAAATACATATAAATCCTGTCCCTCAGGATTTCCTCCAACAACTTGCCCACCATCGATGTCAGGCTCCCCAGCATACAGTTCCCTGGCTTTTCCTTACCACCTTTCTTAAATAGTGGCACCACATTAGCCAACCTCCAGTCTTCTGGCACCTCACCTGTGACTGTCAATGATACAAATATCTCAGCAAGGGGCCCAGTAATCACTTCCCTAATTTCCCACAGAATTCTAGGGTACACCTGATGAGGTCCTGGGGGTTTATCCACTTCTACGCATTTCAAGCACTTCCTCTTCTGTAATATGGACATTTTTCAAGATGTCACCATCTATTTCCCCACATTTTATATCTTCCATGTCCTCCACAATAAACACAGATGCAAAATATTCATTTAGTATCTCCCCCATCTCCTGTGGCTCCACATATAGGCTGCCTTGCTGATCTTTGAGGGGCCCTATTCGATCCCTAGTTACCCTTTTGTCCTTAATGTATTTATAAAATCCTTTGGATTCTTCTTAACTCCATTTTCCAAAGCTATCTCATGTCACCCTTTTGCCCTCCTGATTTCTCTCTTAAGTATACTCCTACTGCCTTTATACTCTTCTAAGGACTCATTCGCTGTCTCCTGTCTATACGTGACATATGCTTCCTTCTTTTTCTTAACCAAACCCTCAATTTCTTTAGTCATCCAACTTTCCCTACACCTATCAGCCTTTCCTTTCACCCTCATAGGAATATGCTGTCTCTGGGCTCCCGTTATCTAATTTTTTAAGGCTTTCAATTTTCCAGCTGTCCCTTTACCTGCGAACATCTGCCCCCAATCAACTTTTGAAAGATCTTGCCTAATGCTGTCAAAATTGACCTTTCTCCAATTTCGAACTTCAAGTTTTAGATCCTGTCTATCCTTTCCATCACTATTTTAAAGCTAATAGAATTATGGCCACTAGCCCCAAAGTGCTCCCCCAACTGACACCTCAGTCACCTGCTCTACCTTATTTTCCAAGTGTAAGTCAAGTTTTGCACCTTCTCTGGTAGGTATATCCACACAGGCGACTCCGAAAATTTTCTTGTACACATATGTCTTAAACCCTTAACACTATGGCAGTCCCAGTCTATGTGTAGAAAGTTAAAATCCCCTACCATAACAGCTACAGAAACGAAGGTTGTATCACAGCTACAGAAACGAAGGTTGTTGAGGAAGGTTTGTCTACTGAGTCAGTATGGGTGGAAGTTAGGAACAGCAAGGGAACAGCCACCACATTGGGGGTTTTCTACAGACCACCTAATAGCAGTAGAGAGATTGAAGATCTCATAGGTGGGCAGATTCTGGAAAAATATAAAAATAGCAGGGTTGTTGTTGTGGGTGATTTCAACTTTTCCAATATCGACTGGAACCTCCTTAGTGTAGATGGTTTGAATGAAGCCAATTTTGTCAGGTGTGTTCAGGAGGGTTTCCTTACTCAGTACGTCGACAGACTGACGAGGGAAGAGGTCATTTTGGATTTGGTGCTCGGCAACGAGCTAGGACGGGTGTCACATCACGCAGTGGGAGAGCACTTTGGTGACAGTGATCACATTTAGCATAGCCTTGGAAAGTGAAAGGTGCAATAACCGAGGGAAGATATTCAATTGGGGAAAAGGAAATTATGACGCTATCAGACAGGAGTTGGGAAGTATAGACTGGGAGCAATTGTTCCACAGAAAGGGCACAGCAGACATGTGGAGACTAGTTAAGGAGCAGTTGTTGCGAGTGATGCACAAATTTGTTCCTCTGAGGCAGGTAAGAAGAGGTAAGATTAAGGAACCTTGGATGATGAGAACAGAGGAACTTCTCGTCAAAAGGAAGAAGGCAGCTTATGTAAGGTGGAGGAAGCAAGGATCTACCACAGCTTTATAGGATTACAGGCTTGCTAGAAAGGAGCTCAGAAATGGACTAGCAAGAAGGGTTAGGGAGAACCCAACAGCATTTTACTCATACGTGAGGAATAAGAGAATGATCAGGGAGAAGGTTGGGCTGATCAGGGATAGTGGAGGGAACTTGCGTGTGCAGTCTGAGCAGATATGGAAGCCCTAAATGAGTTTTTTGCTTTGGTTTTTACCAAGGAAAGGGAACTTGTTATAAATGAACACTTAGAGGAGCTAGGATACAGTCTTGACCATATCAAGATTGATGAAGTTGATGTGCTAGAAATTTTGGAAAACATTAAGATTGATAAGTCCCCAGGGCCAGACCAGATTTATCCTAGGCTGCTCCGGGAAGCGAGAAAGGAGGTTGCTAAGCCGATGGCGAGGATATTTGCCTCCTCACTCTCCACGGGAGTCGTACCAGAGGATTGGAAGGAGGCAAATGTTGTTCCTCTTTTCAAGAAGGGTAACAGGGAAATCCCTGGTAATTACAGACCAGTCAGTCTAATGTCTGTGGTCAGCAAAGTTATGGAAATAATTCTGAGGGATAGGATTTATGATTATTTGGTAAAGCATAGTGTGATTAAAGGCAGTCAGCATGGCTTTGTGAGGGGCAGGTCATGCCTCACAAATCTTATTGAGTTCTTTGAGGACGTGTCAAGACAGGTCGACGACGGTCGAGCAGTGGATGTGATGTATATGGATTTCAGCAAGGCAGTTGATAGCGTTCCACATGGTAGGTTCATTCATAAAGTCAGGAAGTATGGGATACAGGGAGATTTGGCTATCTGGATCCAGAATTGGCTGGCTGACAGAAGACAGAGAGTGGTTGTAGATGGAAAGTATTCTGCCTGGAGGACAGTGTTGAGTGGGGTCCCACAGGGCTCTGTACTTGGGCCTCTGCTCTTTGTAGTTTTTATAAATGACTTGATGAGGAGGTTGAGGGGTAGACTAGTAAGTTTGCAGATGACATAAAGGTGAGAGGTGTCGTCAATAGTATAGGGGGCTACTGCAGGCTGCAGTGTGACATATACAGAATGCACAGCTGGGCTGAGAAATGGCAGATGGAGTTCAACCTGGATAAATGCGAAGTGATGCATTTTGGAAGGTCAAACTCGAATGCTGAATATAGGATTAAAGTCAGGATTCTTGGCAGTGTGGAGGAACAGGGGGATCTGGGTGTGCAAGTACATGGATTTCTCAAAGTTGCCACCCAAGTGGGTAGGGTTGTTAAGAAAGCATATGGTAATTTGGCTTTCATCAACAGGGGGATAGAGTTTAAGAGCCGTGAGGTTTTGCTGCAGCTCTACAAGTCCCTGGTGAGACCACACTTGGGATATTGTGTCCAGTTCTGGTCGCCCTACTATCGGAAAGATACACAGGGTTTGGAGAGTTGCTTTATGAAGAAAGGTTGAATAGGCTCGGACCTTTCTCTCTGGAGAGAAGGAAGAAGAGATGAGGCCTGATAGAGGTGTACAAAATAATGAGAGAAATAGATAGAGTCAATAGCCAGAGACTTTTCCCCAGGCCAGGATTGATTGGTACGAGAAGTCATAGTTTGAAGATATTAGGAGGAAGGTATAAAGGAGACGTCAGAAGTAGGTTTTTTACACAGAGAGTTGTGAATGCATGGAATGCGTTACCAATGGTGGTGGTGGAACCAGAGTCATTAGGGACATTTAAGCGACTGCTGGACATGCACATGGATAGCAGTGAGTTGAGGGGTGTGTAGGTTGTTACTATGTTTTACATTAGGATTAAATCTTGGCACAACATCGTGGGCCAAAGGGCCTGTTCTGTGCTGTACTTTTCTATGTTCTATAACCACCCTATTATTCTTACAGATATCTGAAATCTCCTTACAAACTTGTTTCTCAATTTCCCGCTGACTATTATAAGGCCTTTGAAATGCCCAGTGGGGCCCTCAGCTCTCCCTAGTGAGGGTCCAGGCTGGAAATAGGGAGAGAGAAACAGTTAAGTTTTCTGAAGAACTCTTTATCTTCTGAAGAGTCATACTGGACTGGAAACGTTCAGTTTCTGTTTGCATGGACACTGCCAGACCTGCTGGGTTTCTGTGTTTGATTTTGTCAACAGTTTTGTATAAATACTCAAATTCCTCTCCATCTAAACCCTTAACACTATGGCAGTCACAGTCTATGTTTGGAAAGTTAAAATCCTCTACCATAACTACCCTATTATTCTTACAGATAACTGAGATCTCCTTACAAATTTGTTTCTCGATTTCCTGCTGACTATTAGAGGGTCTATAATACAATCCCAATAAGGTGATCATTCCTTTCTTATTTCTTAGATCCACCCAAATAACTTCCCTTGATGTTCTTCTATGTTAAATAATGGTTAATCCATTTCTTAACTTTGGTTCCAAGACATTTAATACCCTTTGCTATTCTAATTTTCAATTGAATCTCTTCCCTCAACAGCTTTTTGTAGGACAGAGTTCCAGAATTCCACTCCCTTGTGTGAGGAAGTGCTTCCTGACAGCACCCCTGAACTGCCTCGTTCTAATTTTAAGCTTATGCCCCCTTGTTTGAAATTGCACCCTCTCCCCAGTTTCCTCAATGACAAAGCAAATGTCAAATTTCGTTCCTAATTGGCTTGCCCTACTGCAGTGCCCCCTGCTGTGTTGGTGCCTCTTGCTGTGTTAATACCACCTTGTCTTGTCCAGTTTTGATTTCTCCTGATGCTGAATGAGCCAGGATTTTGCAGACAGCCTGGGTTTATTCAGTACAGCTTGTCTCCAGAGTTGAAATGTTTATGAGTGGAACTGCTATTGAAATCAACAGTCCAGATAAATATTTCATTGGAAAATAAAGTTAGAAAACCACAAATGAAACAAGACAAGAGGAAGGAAAACTCTGACTGCCCACACAGCTGCCATTTTGGGAGATAGAGAATACTCATTAAGCAGCCACTGTAAATACCACTGAATCAGCTGGGGAATTAGCTGCAGTCTTCATAAGGTCAAAGTAACAGTTTCCTGTAGATCTCAAACACAAAGGCTTGGGAAATTAATTTAGTGCCAACCACATTGGAAGAAAAGCTGAGAGAAACTTTCTCCTACTTCCAAGCATTTATGAAATTATACTTACATAGGGATTAATGTTTCAAATATAGTTGATTTTAATCATTTTCCAAAGTGGACCTTATTAGACCCACCATGTTCCAGGACGTCAAGATTGAAAGCAAACCTGGATGGTAGGTTCAATGACATAGTTAAGGCAGGTCTAACTGCTGAGCTTACTATGATTGCTATTTCGTGGACCACCCTACTCATTCATTTAAGTGCTATGCTGTTAGATATCTATTTTCTGTTGTGCAGTCAATTTACTGTTACAGGAATCATGATTTCAATTATCACCATTTTGTTCAGGAAATGGAGGATGCCTAGGCTGCTTGTCACTCGTGTACATTGTCCAACAGTATTTCTCTCTTGCTGGTAAAATCAGAGAGGGGGAAAGAACCCTGATCATGATGCAGTTCCTACATGCATTGCCCAATGCATGATTAAGCCATGCTCAAGGCCTTAGAAATGAACCTCAAGGATGGAGAAAAGTAACTTAGTCCATCAAATACATTACTCTAATCCATGCAGTTCAACACCTCAATTCACACTACCTATGTCAAAATTAGTTCAAAGGGTGCAAAGCCAAGTTTTTTTTGTAGAGGAAGGGTTGTAGGAGAGTTAAAAAATAATAAACATTTGAGGACTGGCTTAAAATTCACAGCTATCTAAAATAATTAAACTTAATGGAAAATCATATTAGTTATAAAAGCACAGCAATTATTGTGTGGCAAATAAAAAGCTCAGTAATTCCCCAAGAAACATTTTGACATTGTTTTTGTAATGGATTAAATTATTGTGCAGTAGCATTGGAAAATGTGTGAGTGTGAACTCACACAGCTGTGCACAATTACCATTGCCAGATTCATACGCCCAGCAACCACAAAAATCTTAATTTGCACGACTGATGATGATTCCATAGGAGTAAAGGTCCATCATAGACGGTACATTTTACAACTTGAAGCTAGCTAGTGAATAGATGGAGACTAGGAAGTTCATAGGATCAAATCCTGTTTCTCTTCTTTTAACTGCTCCCAAGAAACAACAGAAAGGAATATTTCTGTAATCCAGTGTGACTGTGTATTTTGAACACCTTAGCCTTGATTCCTGATGCAGGGTGCAGAAATGATACTGACACCATGAGTCTACATCCCATTGCGAGGTAAGACCTTCCGAATAGGAGATGGAGACTGGAATGGGAATTGGACCTCATGTCAGTGTTAACCAAGATCGAAGCTGTAAGTATCCTGATATGGGTGTCAGCCAATTCTCAGGCTCTGTGCAAAATGCGCTGAAGCAATTTAAAATCTGTTGCCTGGGATTGACCTTCTTCTAAAATGTGTACTGTGAAGCTTTAAAATATTTCACATCCTTGGAAGCTCCAAGTTCATTTGCACTTTCTATAATAAAACATGCACAGACATACCACTAGTTTGCAAAAATAAGTTAGGTAAGTGGGCAAAATGTTGGCAAATGTAATGTGTTGGAAAATGTGAAGTTGTTTATTTTGGTAGGGAGAAATTCTCCAGTTAAATGGAGAGAAATTGTAGAAAACTGCAACATGAAGGGTCTTGAGAGTACTTGTGAACTAAGCAAAGAAAGCTAGCACATAGGTGCAGCAAGTAATCAGCAAGTAAGGCTAATGGAATGTTGGTCCTTATTTCAAGGAGGTTGGCATATATGTAGTATAAGTATATAGGAAAGGTTTTGCTGTAATTGTGCAAGATGTTGGTGAGACCACATCTGGAGTACTGTGAGCAGTTTTGGTCCCTTTATTTAAGAAATAAAATTACTTCATTGAAGGCAGGTCAGAGAGGTTCACTAGAATAATTCCTGGCATGGTATTGTCTTATGAGCAAAAGTTAAACAGGACTTATTCATTGGAATTTAGAAGAATGAGGTGATCTTATTGAAACTGGGGCTGAATGGTCTATTCCTGTTCCTATTTCTTATGGTGTTACCATCCAAAACTGAGCCTAGTCTACAGAAGTGCACAAATTAATAGAAAACAGAGTACAATTGAAACAAGAAACATTAGTGAAATGTTTTGCCCCTTAAAACCTCCACATTATAACTACAACTCAATTCCACAGCCACTGTACATTCATCCCCTTTCTATCACGACGCTGACTAGCGTCTTCTCTTCTCCTGATGCGGTCACACACAGCGTGCCTACTGGGAGCAAGCTGCTTCACAAGAAGAATAGAAAAGAAATGCTAGACTGCTTAATCTGACCTGACATGCCGTCTCTAGCTAGAGAGAAACCTAGCATGTCAGTCAGGTCAGCAAAGGTCAACTAGACCGTCAATAAAATATTCAATAAAGCACTCTGATATCATGGATCTAATACTTCCCAAAAAGGCTGCAATCCCTAATTTCTCTCTATGCAGTTTAAATGGTATTTGCTGATGTGTTCAAAGCATGCACAACCAACACTTTACAATCTAGGTTGTTGTTGCACCAGTGGTTTACAAACATTTTTCTAGAGACCATAAATGTAGAGGAGATAAAACAAATACCTTCACCCCGCCTGACCAATTTTTAAAATTATATTTGTTATCCAGGTGCGCTACAATAAGTAGCATTTTGTTTTTGTAACAGAAGGGAATTTTATTCTGAATTGAACCAGAGTCAAACGTGTTCCAGGTTAGATGATGTTTAATACTGAAAGCAGAGACAGAATTTGTTCGCCCCACAAAGGTCGAGAATACAGAGAAATGGAGCCTTAAAATATTGACTCTGGCCACAATTTATTGAGTTTTCTCTCTATTTTTCTAATGCACTGAATCAGCTGGGCTACAGTCTCTTGGGGATGAGGTAGCTTGGACTATTTCACAAAATAGTAGGATTGTCAACTCTTTAGGATTGGGTTAGTGGTGCTGGAAAAGCACAGCAGGTCAGGCAGCATCCGAGGAGTAGGAAAATCGACATTTCGGGCAAAAGCCCTTCATCAGGAATAGAGGCAGGGTGCCTTCAGTGGAGAGATAAATGAGTCATTCATCTCTCCACTCTGCAGGCACCCAGCCTCTATTCCTGATGAAGGGCTTTTGCTCAAAATGTCGATTTTCCTACTCCTCGGATGCTGCCTGACCTGCTGTGCTTTTCCAGCACCACTCTAATCTAGAATCTGGTTTCCAGCATCTCCAGTCCTTGTTTTTACCTCTCTCTCTAGGATTGGCCTGGAGTCTGTTGGAAATAAATATCCTCTAAAATATTCAGGACATTACTGTGGGAAACTGGAGGAGAAACACCGTAAAGGCATAACAAATGCATGTTTTCTTTTCACTTTCTTCAAAAACTTCAGTTTATTGGTTTTTAAAATGTTGAAAATGGAAAAAGAATGATTGACAGTCAAGAATCATTCACTTGGGTAAACAAGGAGTCTTTTCACTTTCCAATCTGTGCCATACAAGTGCGAGGTGATTATCTCTGACATGTGAGAATCTAACCATTACCCATGATTTTCAATGTCATTCCCTTGTTGAGACCCCCATGTCAATCTCCAAGGGATTATCATTGATGAGAATATTTATATAGATAATATGACTATAAGAGCAGGTTAGTAGCAGGATAGAAATTCTACAGAATATACCTCATCACCTGTCACTCTAGCACCTGTTCATCTACTACAAGGTGGATGTCAGGATAGTGTTGGAACTCTCTCCACTTGCTTGAATGAATAAAGATCCAACAATACTCCCATAGTTCATGACAAAGCAGCCTGTGTGAATGGCACCCCATCTACAATCTTCAACATTCACTCATTTCACTAGAATTGTACTGTGGCACCAGTTTGCACCATCTACAAGAATTATTGTAACAATTCACCAAGGCTCCTTTGACAGCACCTTCCAAATATGGGACCTCTATTAGAAAGACAATGGTGGTGGATGCATAGAAACATCACCACCTGCACGCTCCCCTCCAAGCCATGCACCAACATGACTTGCAACTAAATCATCACTCCTTAGGTGTTGCTGAGTCAAAATCCTGAAAGTCTCTTCCTAATAACATTGTAGGTGTCACCGTGTCAATTTCCTAAACCTGCTTTACATCACGGTGGGTGTACCAACATGTCAAGGACTGCAATGCCTCATCATCACCTTCTCTAAGACAATTGGGAATGGGCAATAAATGTTGCTCTAGCCAGTAACACCCACATCCCACAAACAATGTTTTAAAAGATTCGGCTGTGAGAAGGCAGCATGCTGTGTGTATGGATATATTGGTTGAACAGTAGAATGGGTGTAGGACCAGAATAGCTAGAGACAAAAAAAATCATGCATGAAACTTCTAGAAATCAATTCAACCAGATTTGACAATTTTGCATATTAAGAATACTCTTTTCAGAGTTACTGAACAGTGTCAATTGATTACTTGGTGAAGGAAGAGATTATCTTCAAACCTCAATGGTGGGTCCAAGTACATAAAGCAGAAAGTTTTTTTATCAAGGTGTCAATTTTTGCCTCACTAGGTACTTGACCCTGCACTCCCACTCCTTGCCTGATTCTAGCCATAATTTACCAAATACTGTTCACAAAAGAGCTCAATCATCACTGGATATCCCCCAAGAGACCAGTAATCTTGGCATCCATGTCATTTTTAAAATGTTGCTATATGCCTGGAAGAGCACTGGTACTTCGAATCTACTGTATTTGGTGACGAACTGTGATTCAAAGGTCAGCAGAGAAGGGGAAAATGGTGCTGCAATTCTCTGACAACCTGGTCAAATCTGGCAACCAGGCCACTTGGGCATATGGTCCACAGGAACGGATAAGACTGCCACAAGAACGTTAATTCTTCCCTTTCTTTCAGAGGTTCTTCCCTCCACCAGGATAACTGACTCACACTTCTCTGCTACATCACCCTCACTCTATCTTAGCTACTGCACCCACCTCCTACCAAGGCTTATGCTCTGTCACTCTCACTATTGCCTGTAACATTTTCTCTCACTTCCAGTCATATTCCCCCCAACATTCCAGGCCACAAATCCTGCAAGGCTGCAACATTGCTTACTTACTAGTCTTCGATACTTCACCATCTTTCAACCTCCTGCTCAAGAAATAATAGCTATATCACCCACTTTCATCTCATCCATTTCTCTCATTCCAGGTCAGCAATGTATGAAGCAGGGAGATGTACAGCATACAGGGAATCAATACAGTAGGATCACCAGGGCATCAGTGTCCAGTACAATGCATAGGTCTGTGCGTAATGTTCTTACTCTCTAAAGGACTTGTAGCCTCCTTACTCAACTTCCAGACACCTACCCTGCTCACTCTGAGTATGGTCACTGTTATATTATTTCACATGGTGAAATTTCAATTTTCAGCCTGATGAAAGGCAACAATGAATGAAGCAATAATTCCACTTTAATGGATAACTTGTCGCTCAGCATTGAGAAACTCGCCTCAACATCGGGAATGTAGTTAAAAGATGTAGTGAGTTGTTCCCTATGTTGAGATAGGCCTCACCAGACTTCTTGCCTGATTCCACTACATATCTCACCAGAGCCTTTGTTATTCCCGCTTGTTAAAGATTCCACCAATAGCTTCTAGCAAATCATTCTGGAAAATGAGAAGCAGAGACAAAGGCTCTCTGGAGTAAACTTATTGAGCCCTTTGTGGCAACCCAACTCAGATCACTGTGATTACTTTGTCAAACTATTTATTAGATTCTCAACTCTTTTGACATCAGTTCTCAACCAAAATCAGCTACACTGCCAAGTTGTTGGAATCCAGCCAAAATAACTTTACTCCAATTCAATGTCAATCATGACGTGTCATCAGAGCTGAAGTTGGGTGTGAATGAAGCAGATTTTACAGCTGAATTAATCTACCAGAAACCTGACAGAAAATTGTTGAAATTGAGTGCAGTATGTCAGAACATCTGTAAAATTTATCACTGAATCAAACCAAATTATTTTGATAGGTATTTATTCCTTCTAAATTTTTCTTCACTGTGTGCCACCTTTCTAGATTCCTATGCAGTTGTATTGGTGCATCTTAGAAGAAACATTACTTGTTTTTTGCACTTGTTAAGGGCACAGGTGAACTGAATCAGCGAAAGAAAAAGTCTTCTATACAGGCATGATTCAGGCTTGTTCTTTGTTAATCCAATTGTCACCTCTAAACACATCTGTAACCTCTCTACCTTCACTATAATTCTTTCTGTCTCTATGTTATCAATACAAAAATGGTCAGCTATTTCTTATGTTCCCTTGAACTTTCTCTCATTCCTGTACAGCTGCAAATATCTCACCTAATGATCTTCCCTTTGTATTTTCATTGCATTGACATTTTACATTTGTGCTCTTCCAGTGTCTCCCAACCCAATGTTTTCCTTCCTAAAATTCCAAAGCTGTGGCTCTCTTCCTTTCTCACCTGTAATGTGCAGACTTCTGAAATTCAAGCTTGGCATCAACCAATCACTATTTCTGAATTTATATCCGTAATATTTGTAGAATTTTGCATATAAATATTGGCCCCTTACCTGGGATTTTCAATTCAAAAGCAACATTAGCTCACAGGAGCATTACTTTGCTAATATCTCAACCCATTATTTTATTGAGGACACAAAAGCAAAATAATACAAATGCTGATGAATTAAGTTAGAAATATACAGCAGGTCAGGCAACATCTTTGGAAAAGAAACAGAACTGCGACCCTTTTATCAAGATTCTGATTTCTCACAATGCCTGACCTGCTGAGTACTTCCAGCATTTTCTGTTTAACCACTTCTATTTATGATTCCAAAATAGACATCAACTCCCTCAAGATCATAAGTCCTCTTGCAGGACAACGGCTGAATTACTACATCTCAAATGTCATTTAATGGTCAATGAAGATCTTGCTTCTTTCTATTTTGCAAAGCCAAATAACTCTCACCTTAGAAAGTTTCATTCTTTGCCCATGAATTGATCGTTATGGTCTCTCTATCTCTTGTGGACTCAAACAGAACTTCTATACTGCTTCTACTATTAAAGACAACTGCAACAAAGCTTGGTTTCTACTTTCAGCCAAAAATGATCTTTCCCCTTGATAAATTTAACTCTCTCTGAAACTGAAATCCAAACCTCTACAAATTGAATTCCTTCCAAAACTGTCTTGATGTCCAGCGAGACTCTTTGAACACCTCTCATTGCTTCACACCACCAACATACTATTCAATATATATGGTTGTTACAGTGTTGAGAGCTGCATTTTGGAAAGAAATAAGTAAACTCCACAGTCACATGTAAATATGGCCTTTTAAATTGATAACCCCACAGGCAAGGAACATGCCACTATGGAAATTCTGCTAAACACAGCAGCAGAGATTGTCTCTGTTGAGTTACCACCATGTGATTCAGTTGTTACTTAACTGAACTTTTAGGCCATTAGGAATCAGCACTCAGAGCATAAAAATCAAGTATCATTCTTTATAATATTTCTGCATGATCCATTCAGCACCAGGCAACAATACTGCCTCAGTCTTTCCAAAGAATGATCTGCTTGTTTCTTGGTCCTGGCTGTAACAAATAGTTACAGATCCCATATTAACAGCTTTTGATTTCTACAAAGAAATCCTCAATGAGACCAGTTTCTTACATTTTTTTCACACCCACACACCTCAGTACTATTTCATTTTAGTGACCTAGAGCTAATCATTGCCATGATACCCAATGTCTTTGTGTCTTGTTCTGCATTTGCAGATTTTACGTTACATTATTGAAAAGGTTTTATATTCACACATACATGTAAAGAGATTTTAAACTGAAACACTATGCAGACAGTGATCACAGCAGGTTACTTGGTGCTTACCTGGATTATGTAGGGAACTATCAGCTTCAAAATAGAATGGCAGAGAGTTGAAGAGCTGTCGAATACTGATTCAGTACAGTGAGGCGCAGTGATAATACTGTAGCACCAAGCCAGGAAGGCAGAGTGTTGAGACAATGCCAAGGCGGTAATATATCGAGGCAGTGCTAGGGGGACAAAATGTTGAGGCACTGCCAGGGAGGCAAAGTGTCGCAACAGTGCCAGAGTGTGAAGACATTGTCAGTGATGCAGAGTGTTTAGACAGTGTGTCGATTCAGTATCGAGACAATGTCAGGGAGGCTGAGTGTTGATACAGTAGTAGGGAGTCAGATCACCTGGTTTCAATCAAGATTTTGTTTGGAAGCTGTAACTGACTTAGATGGTCAACATGTTTTAGAGATATTTAGTAGATATTATTAAGCTACTTATAGAGATTATGGGTTTACAATTGTAATCAAAGTTGAATTTTCTTTTGCATTTAAAGGTAGCTTTTTTAATTTGAAAAATTAAACAAAGAATACTTTTACAATATAGTTGAATGTTACCACTTGAAACCACTTATTATAACAAACAATTCCCACAGCAGAAAGCCCATTCGTCATCATGTTTGGTAACAAGAAATCTCACCTAAAGGTATTTTATCCTGCTGTGAATGGACGTTGAACTGAGCATTTCAGTGCTGACTGTGTGTGTGTGTATAAAACAAGATTGAGTGTACTGTCATTTACTCTGTCTGTAGTTATAGCATTATGTCACAAAGGGAGGCCATTTGGCCTCTTGAATCCTTGCCATCTCTCCAGTCAGTCCTATTTGCTCACTTTATTCTATAAGTCCTGCAAGTCTATTTGCCTCAAGGGATCATCTAGAATCCTTTTGAAACCATTAATCATCTCTGCTTCAACTGCCCTTGTAGATTGCAGGCTCCATGAAATTTTTATTTGCTGTCAAAGAAAGTTATTCCTTACACTTTTGTCAGCACAGTAACAGAATTGAATGTTCCAGAAATGACTGAGAGTGTGTGACAGGACTGACATTCCCAGAAGTAAGCATGAGAGGAGCAAAATTGGGATTTCATAATTATTCACTTAGTTTAAGACACTGACATCAATTTACTTGCTTCTGTGTTAAGAGTAGTGATTTGACAATGTAAATATATGAAAAAAATACAATGAACATATTTAATGGCATCAAATCTCATAGTTTATGATAAGCACTTATAAATCAAAAATGTCTAGTGATCTCTCTATTTGTCTATCCTCCATTTAGATATTCGTTGACACTTTTTCTCATTCATTCACAGGAGATGCTCATTGCTGGTGAAGCCAACATTATTGTTTATCTCTTCTTGCCCTGGAGAAAGTGGTGGTGAGTTGGTTTCTTGAATTGTTGCACTCCTAGGGGTTAGGGACACGCACAATTTTTTTAGGAAGGGAGTTCTGGAATTTTGACGCAGCAACAGTGAAGGAATGATAATACAGTTCCAAGTCAGGATGGTAACTAGTTTGCAGAGGAACTTGCAGGTGGTGGTGTTCCCACATACCTGCTTTCCTTGTCCTTCTAGATGGTAGAGATTGTAGGTTGGGAAGGTACTGCTGATTGGTGTGTTACTGCAGTGCATCTTGGAGGTGGCACACACTGCTGCCACTGTGTGACAGTGATAAAAGTGTAAACTTTGAAAATGGTGAATGTAGTGCCATTCAAGCGGCTACTTTCCCCTAAATGGTGTCAAGCTTCTCGACTGCTGGAATTCTTCTTACCCAGGTACGGGTAGAATATTTTATCACATTTACCTCTGATCAAACTTATGGCCATTTATCCTAACATATAACCACTATAATGGCTTAGTGGGAGATTTGTTTGAGAATGATTCAATGCAATGGCTTTGGATTTAACAATATTAAGGCACTGCTCCTGTTAGTTGCTTTGGAGCACACTACCTCTTCAAAGCTGGGCATAGATTGGATTATTAGGTGCGAAGGATCACGAACTTGTGATGCAGCAGACTCAATTTTCCCCTCTATGCTCCAACCATGAATTTTCCAGCATGCATTAAAGAGATGAGTTGCCTCAAACTTCCTCTTACACATGAGCTCAGATTTGCTCATGTGTCTAATGGGATGAAGACATTTACTGACTGCTAGGTGGAATAAATGTGAGCAGTTGAAATACAGTTTCCAGTCAAAAGTTCTTACTATGTACAAATCTGGCTCTCACTCAATGCCACCGTATTTGGGAACTGAGAAAAAAAAAACTCATGCTGGAGCACGAGAAGAGATTGTCTGAGACTGAGATTAAGGTACTCTCCTGGGACAAAACAGGGAACTTTAAATCTATTGTCCTATCTCAAAATGTCTGATACTGACAGCCTGAGATGGGACTGTCCCACAAACAAGCTACAATCATCTTCGTGAAATGGCCATAAAATTATACTGCCTACTTGATAGAACACTCTATGCTGGAACCTACATGCAATACAGGAAGAACCACATTGGGAAATGGGGCTGCACCCTGATCAACTGATGTGAGTTTAGCCATAAAAAGGCAGCCCAGTCAGACAGCATGGATGTGCCCTGACAATGCTTAGAAACTTTCATTTCCTTTCTTCGAAAGCCCCGATTCAAAGGTAACAGGAGACCGGGATGAAATTTTGATAAATCCACAGGAAACAGCAGAGCCTAATATTGGACAGATGACAGATCCCAGATTCCTGTATTCTTGTGGCCAAGTTGAGAGGTTTTATATAAAACACTAGTGCTTTTTGTTGACTGTCCATCCTTAGCCCAGCATCAATTAAAATGCTGGCAGTAAATGAAAACTGGCCATTCAAGGTCTGCCCTGGGGTCCTAATTTCAAATCAAATGTAACTGTGGCACACAGGAACAATGAGTCCTACAGCTTGGGTTGAATTTTGTTTTGTCACATTTTGTAAAGAAAGCCTGTCAAAAGCTCTCAGAGTACAAAGGCATTTTAGACTTGAGGCCCAGAAAGGATAAAAGTCACATACAAACACATTTTATAGACACTTCTCACACGCGGCTTTTGTCATTCTGGACAATTAGAGGCTTTTCTCCCTTCAAAATATTTTAAATTTACTTTCTTTGAGACTAGTTCTGTCTATTCATTTTTCTGAGCTGCTTGAACTCTGCCACTTTAGTCCTTTTGAAATGGTGATGATGAGACCAGTTATAGCACTAATTATGATAATTACATTTTAATCAAAAATCTCCCTGTGTAATTAGAAACATGAAGAGATCTAGAACAGCTAAGTCCCAGCTCTATAGTGTAAGGAGTGATTTATTCCCACATTTACTACATAACAGTGTATTTACTTTTACAGGACCATCTTCAGAGTGTCAGTGTTATAAGGCTACATGTTTGGTGTTATGGAGTGGCCTCTAAATTGTCAGCTTTTTAAAACTTCACTCATTGAGTGTAAATAAAAACTGGCCATGTTGATGGCTAAGCCAGCATTTATTGCCCATCTCTAATTACAGTGGCTCAGTCTGGCCACTGATTCTGAGGGTCCTTAGTTCCGGTCTCTTTCCAGAGACTTAAGTATCTGTCCAGATTGATGTTTCCAGTTTGGTACTCAAGAAGTGCTGCACTGTCAGAGGAGCCAGCAATCAGCACAGGTGTTTAACTTGAAATCCTCCAGTGTAGGTAATAGATTTATGACATCATCCTAATTCAAAGAGTATTTCTAGTGTTATCTGCTGAATATCACTTTGCTGTTGTGCAAGTACGTGGAGTGAAAATTAGCTACATGCTTCTTATAGTACAAGAGCAGTCACATTTCATTGACTACAAAGTGACTAGGTTAAACAAAATATATTGTATGAAGACAAGGTTTTCCTTTTAAGTAACACTTATTCCCACAGATGTGGGAATCTCTCAGTTAATTAGTTTGGTACTGTCTACATAAGCCTGAAATATGAATGAGGCATGACTGTGAGTCTGGCAAAATGGAATGGAATAGCCTCATAGGGGGCATTTCTCCTTTGGATCTTGGCATTGGTTGTACACTACATTCATAATGGCCACCCTGGCCTATCTGCAGTTTTGGTTGCCAGAGAAGTTTGTCAACCTTTAGGACTACCCCGAATTTTCCAGGAACGCATTTTCTGCGCAGTCGTGTAAGCAATGCTAGACAAAAATCATATGTGTAATAATATGCTATTTTTGTAAAATTTATTTATAGGATCTGGGTATTCTGGCTGGACTACCATTTATTGCCCATCTATAGTAGTTAGTCTTGAGAAGTTAGTGTTGAGCTGTCTACTTAAACTGCTGCAGTCCCTTTGATGTAGGTAAACCCATAATGCTGTTAAGGAGGGAGTTCTAGGATTTTGACCCAGTAACAATGAAGGAATAGCAATATATTTCCAAGTCAGGGTGGTGAATGGTTTGGAAAGGAACTTGCAGAAGATGATGCTCCCATACATCTGCATCTTACCTATCTAGATAATAGTGGTCACGGGTTTTAAAGTGCTGTTAAACGAGACGAGGTGAGTTGCTGAAGTGCATTTTGTAGATGGTTCACATTGCTGCCACTGAGTGTCAGTGGTGGAAAGCGTGAATATTTGTTGATGTGTATCATAGAAGCATAGAATTTACAGTATGAAGGAAGCCACTCGACCTATCCTATCTGTAGCAGCTCTCAAAGAGCTATGCAGCTAATCCCATTCTCCAGCTCTATTTCTACAGTCCTCTCAATTAGTTAGTTTCAAATATTTATCTACCTCGGTTTTGAAGCCTCATGTGGAATCTCTCCCAGGCAGTGTATTCCAAATCCGAACAACTCTCTCTAAGTAAAGAATTTTCTCCTCATCTCACATCCAGCCCTCCTGCTTACAATCTTGAAATTGTGATTCCCCCTAGTTACTGACATACCACTTAGTGGAAACATAATACCTTGTTTACCCTTCAAAATTGTTCATAATTTTGAAGACCTCAATAAGGTCATCTCTTAATCTTCTCTGTTCCAAGGTGAATAAACCCAATTTGTCTAATCTTTCCTTGTATCTAAAATCCCTCATTCCTGGTATCATTCTAGCAAATGTGCTTTGCACTCTCTCCAGGGCTTTAAAATAAGGTGCCCAGAACTGACCACAATTTTCCTAATATGGACTGACCAATGATTTGTAGATGTATAGCATCAGTTCCTTTCTTTTATATTCTATGTCTCTATTTATAAACCCAAGGATCCTATAAGCTTTCTTAACCTGTTTCAATTTGACTGGCCACCTTCAGAGAATTATGCATGTGAACCTTGAGGTCCTTCTGTTCCTGTACTCCCCCCAAAATTGTACAATTGAGCCTGTTTTGTCTCTCTGTGACCTTCTACCAAAGTATATTACTTCTCACATTCCTGCAATAAAATTTATCTGCCAGGTGTCTGCCGATTTAGCCAATTTGTCAATGTCCCTCTGATGTTGCTCAGTGCCATCCTCACAATGAACTATTCTCCCTAGCTTAGTATCATCTGCAAATTTAGAGAGTTTGCCCTCAAACACCATCTCCAAATTGTTTACATAAATCAGAAAAAAACAAGAGTTCCAACACCGATCCCTGGGAAGCAGCACTTTCACCTTGACACCAAACTAAGAAATGCTCATCTATACCTACACTTTTCCCTACCTGCTAATGCATGCTGTCAAGGACCCATCAATCCCAAACATTTCAAATTTGCAAACCAACCTGCCATGTGACACAGTATCAAATTTTCTGAAGGTCCAAAGATACAACATCCACAGCACTACCCTCACCCATTGTCTGTGTCACTTTGATAAAGAACTTAATCAAATTTGTCTAACATGATCAGCCCTTGACAAAGCCATGTTGACTGTCTAGTGTTAAATTATTTTTCTCAAAGTGTATATTTATCTTATCCTGTATTATGGCCTCTATCAGGTTTCCCACTATTGACGTCAAGTTGACAGCTCTGTAGTTTCCTGGGTTATTCTTTATATCTTTCTTAAACAACAGTGTCACATTTGCAATCCTCCAGTCCTCTCAAACGAATTCTGTGTTCACAGAGGCCTGGGAATTTCTGCCAGCTGCTCCGCAATTTGCTCCTTTACCTTCCTCAGAAATCTAAGATGCTGAGATCCTCGGCATGGCAACTTCTATATCTGGAGTGCTGCTAACCTTTTTAGCACCTCTTCTTTATCTTTCACTATACTGCTCACTTACTCAACATCCATATTTTCAATTAAGCCATTGTCACCATTTTCTAATTTGGAAACACAGAAGAAAGTATTTATTTAGTACCTCTGCCATACCCTTTGCTCCACTGAGCAGCTTGTACCCTGCTTGTTCTTTATGGGCTCCATTATATCTGTCATTAACCTTTTACCATTAATATTTCTGAAGAACATTTTACAGTTTGCTTTAGCATAGTCTACCATCCTTCCCTCATGCTTCCTTTTAGCCTTCTTTACTCCAGTCTGGGGCTCTCTCTGTATTTGAGATACTCTACCTGATTTGTATTGACATTATTATTCCAGTATGCATCATATGCCACCTTTCTCTTCCTTATTTTCTTATCAATATCCTTAGTCATCCAGGATACTCTAGCTTTGGATATGCAGTATTTATTTCTTATGAGTATGAACCTAGCTTCATACTCATACTCATACTCACCCTATTCTTGATTCTTTTGAAATTCTTCTATTTTTCATGTGTCCACCAAAATGATTTTCCAATCAACCAGCTCCAGTACAAATTTTAGATCCTAAAATATGCCCTTTTCCCATTTGGAATCTTAATCATTGACTGATTTTTATCCTTTTCTAACTTAACATTGAACCTTATTATGTTATGATCGCTATTCCTCCACTCTGACATTCTCTACTTGGCCTGTCTCATTTCATGGGACCAGATCCAGCACAGTTTCCTCCCGACTAAGGAGGAGATGCACTAAGATTGGAAAAGTTCTCCTGTACACACTGCAGGAATTTCTCCACTACATACTCTACCCTTTTCCCAGTCTACCCAATGATAACTGAAATCACTGTCACAACCCTCCTTGACCTACAAATTTCTATAATCTCTCTAAATGCTCTGCTACTTCCTCCTCACTACTTCGAGGTCTATAATAAATACCCAACAAGGTCAGCACTCGCTTCCTATTTCTCACCTCTAACCAGGTACTGCATCTCATTGAAGAGCTATCTTTGACCAAGACTACTATACCTCCTCCCTTTTTACCCTTCCTGTTTCTATTAAAAGTCTTATAACCCAGAATATTAAGTATTCATAGAAACATAGAAGATTGGAGCAGGAGGAGGCCATTCGACCCTTTGAGCCTGCTCCACCATTTGTTACAATCATGGCTGATCATACAACTCAATAGTCTAATCCTGCTTTCTTCCCATAGTCTTTGAAACCAGTCATCCCAAGTGCTATATCTAGCCTCTTGAATACATTCAATGTTTTGGCATCAACTACTTCCGATGGTAATGAATTCCACAGGCAATTCCACCACTCTTTGGGTGAAGAAATGTCTCATCTCCATCCTAGATGATGCACCCTGAATTCTTAAGACTGTGATTTCTGGTTCTGGATGCACCTATTATTGGGAACATCCTCCATGCATCTAGTTAAAAATTACACAACACCAGGATGTAGTCCAACAGATTTATTTGGAAGCACTAGCTTTCGGAGAGATGCTTCTTTATCAGGTGGTTGTGGAGTATAAGATTGTAAGAATTTATAGCAGAAGTTTACAGCATGATGTAACTGAAATTACATATTGAAAAAGATCTGGATTGTTTGTTAAGTCTCTCATCTTTTAGAATGAATTTGTTGGTTTCAGATCTTTCAATTGCAGAACTTTTTTAAAGTTACATTCTCTTTTAACAATTGGTGTCATGTCGGCCCAGATAATGCATTTAAGGTATGAGGTGCCCTGTGTGAGACTGTATGTGCCTCAAAGTTCAGACTGATTCTAATCTAAAAAACGGATTTACAGAACCTTACATGGATTCATGCAGTTTTTTGAGCAAAATTAAATGTAATTCTGCAAGTACAAATTCACCCCACAAACTTACATGTGTGTGTGTCCATAGACTCATAGAGATGTCCAGCATGGAAACAGATCCTTCGGTCCAACCCGTCCATGCCGACAAGATATCCCAACCCAATCTAGTCCCACCTGCCAGCCCCTGGCCCATATCCCTCCAAACCCTTCCTATTCATATACCCATCCAAATACCTCTTAAATGTTGCAACTGTACCAGCCTCCACCACTTCCTTTGGCAGCTCATCCATATGTCTGTGCGTGTCTATGTGTCTGGGGGGGGGGGGGGGGGGGGGGGGGGGGGGCGGTTGGTGCTTATGAGTGTCTGTGACAGAGTCTGAGTGTAAAGGGGTATAAGTTTGTGAGAGGGTGTATGTGTGAGTGTATGTGTGAGCATATGAATGTATGGGTCTGTAGGAGTGTGTGTGCGTGTGTAGGATTGTATGTGTGTGTAGGAGTGTCTGTGTACGTCTGTCTGTGTGTGTGTATCTGTGTGTGAGTGTAGTGCAGTGGGGTCACCTGTAGTGTGACATGAATCCAAGGTCCCAGTTGAGGCCATCCCCATTGGTACCAAACTTGGCTATCAGCCTCTGCTTGGCCACTTTTTGTTGTTGCCAATCCATACATCTACCCCGTTATAGTCCTGTTAGAATTTTAAGAGACTGTATGAGATCCCCTCTCACTCCTCTGAACTCCAGTGAAAACAATGCTAATCTCTCCTCATAATCTCTCTTCCTGCCATCCCAGAATCAGCCTGGTAAACCTTTGCTGCAGTTCTTCAAGAGCAAGAGCATCCTTCCTCAGAAAAGGAGACCAAAACTGCACACAATATACTAGGTATGGCCTCACCAAGGCCTTGTATAACTGCAACATCACATACCTACTCCTGTACTCAAAACCTCTTGCAATGAAGGCCAACATACCATTTACCTTCTTTACTAACTGCTGCACTGTATGCCTACCTTCAGCGACTGGTGCACAAGGACATTCAGGTCCTGCTGCATACTCTTCTCTCCCAATTTATAACCATTCAGGTAGCTTCCAAAATGAATAACCTCGCATTTATCCAAATTTTACTGCATCTGCCATTAATTTACCCACTCACCTAACCTGTCCGGATCATGCAGAAGGATCTCTGCATCCTCATCCTTCACCCTTCCACCCAACTTGGTATCATCTGCAAACTTTGAGATGGTGTTAGCGAGTTTTGAGAAGAGTAGCTCAGGTTCAGGTTCTGGATGTAGGTTTGCTCACTGAGCTAGAAGGTTCATTTTCAGACATTTTGTTACCATTATTTTGTAACATCATCAGTGAGCCTCCAGATAAAGCACTGTGGCGTGGCCCGCTTTATATTTATGTGTTTAGGTTTCCTTGGGTTGGTGATGCCATTTCCTGTGGCGATGTCATTTCCTATTCATTTTCTCAGGGGGTGGTAAATGGGATCCAAGTCAATGTGTATGTTGATAGAGTTCTGGTTGGAATGCTAAGCTTCTAGGAATTCTCTTGCATGTCTCTGTTTGGCTTGTCCTAGGATGGGTGTGTTGTCCCACTCGAAGTGGTGTCCTTCAACATCCGTATGTAAGGATATTAGTGTGAATGGGCCATGTCTTTTTGTGGCTAGTTGATGTTCATGTATCCAGGTGGCCATTTTTCTGCCTGATCGTCCAATGTAGTGTTTGTTACAGTTCTTGCAAGGTATTTTGTAAATGACATTAGTTTTGCTTGTTGTCTGTATCAGGTCTTCAAGTTCATTGGCTGCTGTTTTAGTGTGTTGGTGGGTTTGTGGGCTACCATGATGCCAAAGGGTCTGAGTAGTCTGGCAGTCATTTCTGAGATGTCTTTGATGTAGGGGAGAGTGGCTAGGGTTTCTGGACATGTTTTGTCTACTTGTTTGGGTTTGATGCTGAGAAATCAGTGGACTGTGTTCATTGGGTTCCCGTTCTTTTTGAATACACTGTATAGGTGATTTTCCTCTGCTCTGCATAGTTCCTCTGTGCTGCAGTGTGTGGTGGCTCGTTGAAATAATGTTCTAACGCAGCTTCGTAGTGAGTGTTGGGATTATTGCTTCGTACTTCAGTATTTGGTCCATATGGGTGTTGTTTTCCTGTAGACAGAGGTTTGAAGTTCCCCATTGGTTGTTCGCTCTACTGCGACATCTAGGAATGGCAGTTTGTTATTGTTTTCCTCCTCTTTAGTGAATTTTATGCCAGTAAGGTCTTGATGGTCTTGAAGGTTTCCTCTAATTTGTTTCTTTTAGTGATGAGGAAGGTGTCACCCACGTAGCGGACCCAAAATTTGGGTTGGATGATTTGCAGAGCTGTTTGATCGAGTCTCTGCATTACTGCCTCTGCTAAGAACCCTGATATTGGAGATCCCGTGGGTGTTCCATTGGTTTGTCTGCACGTTTTGTTAGTGAAGGTGAAGTGGGTGGTAAGGCATAGGTCCACTAGCTTGACGATATTGTCCTTGATGATGAAGTTGGTGGAGCTTGGTGTATGCTTCTTTGGTTTTTCTAATAATGTAGTTAGTGTTTCCTTGGCCAGGTTGATGTTGATTGATGTGAACAGGGCTGTTACGTCAAAGGAGACCATTATTTCGTCCTCTTCTATCTTGGTGTCTTTGATGGTCTTCAGGAATTCTTGGGTGGAATGGATGGAGTGGCATGACTAAGTGTTTTAGTCTTTGGGGTAGCTCCTTGGCCAATCTGTAAGTTGGTGTACCAGGCAGCGAGACTATGGGTCTGAGGGGGGCTCCTGGTTTGTGAATTTTAAAAGCGTAGTGTGTTGGATCCATCTGGTTTCACTTTTTGGAAGTTGGTCTTATTTATTTCTCCAGATTTCTGAAATCTTCTGAGTAGGGCTGTGATTCGGTTCTCCAGTTGTGGGGTTGGGTCTTTCGGCACTTGGGGTAAGTGTTGGTACCTGCAAGTAGTGCGTTCGCTTTTTCAATGTAGTCTTTGATTTAAAATGATTGTCAAGCGTCCTTTGTCTGCAGGTAGGATAACAATGTTTTTATCTTTCTTTAGTCTGTCTTGAACTTTCCTTTCTTGTGTATTGAATGTGTTTCCTTCCTTTTTCCTGCTTTATGTTGGTGCGACTGTCTGTCTGATGGTTTGCTGGATTTTCTCTGTGAGCTGGTTGTCTTTCAGCGTTATTTACAATGCTGCTAAGAAATCTTTCTTGTCAGCATTCTGGAAGTTGTAATTTAATCCTCTTACTAGGACGGCTTTTTCGGTGTCTGTTAAGGATCGATCAGATAAATTTTTTATCCATGCTTCTGTGTTGTTATTTTGTGTAACTTTCTCTTGTTGTTTCTGCAGGTCTCATCTTTTTCATTTTCTGTGTTTGTCGCTGCCTAATGTCTATGGCTTGTTGTATGTGTCTGTCCATTCATGGTCTGTTGCATTAGTGAATAAGGTTTCTTGGCATGAAATTTTCCGGTTGTATTTACGAAGTCTGTTGTGGGCATCATCAATCATTTCACTAAGCATTCTGGGGCCGTTTTGTTCTGCTTTTTTTTGGCTAGTGGGATGTTAAGGGGAGGTTTGTATTTAAGACATTTAGGTAGGACCTTAGGCATTCGTGCAGGAAGTACAGCTGTTTGCGGTGGTGCTCTGTAGAATGGCATTGATTTCCCATTTTCGGGCCAGTTTTAGTGTATTGTGCCCATAGGTGTTAGCAAGTTTTGAGAAGATATGTAGCTCAGGTTGAGGTTCTGGATGAAGGTTTGCTCGCTGAGCTGGAAGGTTCAAAATGAAGGTTCAAAGTGCTAGAAAAGCTAAAAGGTCTTAAAATTGATAAATCTCCTGGCCCTGATGGGCTACATCCTAGAGTTCTGAGGGAGGTGGCTGAGGAAATAGCGGAGGCGTTGGTTGAGATCTTTCAAAAGTCACTGGAGTCAGGGAAAGTCCCGGATGATTGGAAGATCGCTGTTGTAACCCCCTTGTTCAAGAAAGGATCAAGACAAAAGATGGAAAATTATAGGCCAATTAGCCTAACCTCGGTTGTTGGTAAAATTCCAGAATCCATCATTA
>NC_057737.1:3979912-4024462 GCF_004010195.1 Chiloscyllium plagiosum | reverse complement strand
CACAGCCTTAGAATTAGAGGGGGTAAATTCAGAACAGAAATGCGGAGACATTTCTTCAGCCAGAGAGTGGTGGGCCTGTGGAATTCATTGCCGCAGAGTTCAGTGGAGGCCGGGACGCTAAATGTCTTCAAGGCAGAGAATGATAAATTCTTGATGTCACAAGGAATTTTGGGCTACGGGGAGAATGCGGGTAAGTGGAGTTGAAATGCCCATCTGCCATGATTGAATGGCGGAGTGGACTCAATGGGCCGAATGGCCTTACTTCCACTCCTATGTCTTATGGTCTTTATGGTCTTATGGAACTATGTAAACTAAGTAACATACTAGATGGTATATTTTGCTCCCTCATCCAAATCATTAATATTGTGAATAGCTGGGGTTATCTAGCACTGATCCCTCTGGATCCCCTCTAGTTACTGTCTGCCAATTTAGTCCTGTTCTAGTTTGAGCAACATTTCTGTCAATGCTACTATGCATATCCCCAATAGCAATTGTTGCTTGCAGTTCCTCAATTCTTTTCACTACACTCTGTCCATTTACATACATAAAATTTAACCCTGCCCTTCTTTCTTTCTTGTCCATTGAAAGGCAACCATTTCTTTGTTCACTGTCAAAATTCAAGCCTTTCTTCGCTTTTTTACTCCGTTCCCCATCTTCTCTCTTTTGGTCTTTCTGGTAGTTCCAAAACTAAGTCCATTAGTCAACCCATCCCAAAATACTATATACTCTCTCAGCCAGGAGATTAGTTCTATTCCTGCTCAGGTGAACCCATCTCTTCTGAAGAGTTTTTCCTTTCCCAGTGTGGTGCCAATCAAGCTTTTTCCTGGGTGGTAAGAAGCTTCTTGAATGTTGTTGGAGCTGCACTTGTTCAGGCAAAGAATATTCAATCATACTTCTGACTTGTGACTGGCAGACAATGGCCTGGGAAGACAGTGAGCTACGAGGATGGGCAGGTCAGTCAACTGATGCTTGCAGCATGGGTTTGGGGCTGTTCCAGGTGGGATATGATGAAATGATACCTCCAGAAATGCATCCTACCAGAATTGGCCATCTTATGCCGAATACCATTCTTTCCGGCGCAATGCAGGGCTCTAGAACCTGTCCCATAACATTAACATATTCACAAGAATTCAAAATCTGAATGAGTAACTCTTTTGAGTGGAAGTGATTCTAACTGTAAATAAGAGATCCTCAAAAAATCCTGTTTTTTGTTACTGGCTGGGCTTTTGCAGGCAAGAACACTTCATGATATTTTGTTGAAATGTATCTATTTTGGTTCTGTGCAATTTTAAAAACATATTTGCAGGATGAGAGCAACACTGGCATGCAAATTCCCTTTTACCCTTGGACGACTGAGTGCCTCGCTTAGCCATTTCAAAAGAAGTAATGAGTTAATTATGTTGATGTGGAACTGACGTCATATCTAAGTCCAGTCCAGATCAGTTTTCTTTCCTTCAAGGACATTAATGAACCAGTTGGGTTTCTACAACAATCTGATAGTTTCATGGTTGTACTTCTTTGAAACAAATTTGAATTTAGTACTGTCTGCAGTTCTGGTCGCTCTGCTATAGGAAGGATATTATTAAATTGGAGAGGATTCAGAAAAAATTTACCAGGATGTTGGCAGGACTGAGGAGTTTTGAGTTATAAGGAGAAGCTGGATAGGCTGGGACATTTTTTACTGCACAGTAGGAAGTTGAGGGATGACTTTATAGAGGTTTGTAAAATCATGATGGGCATAGATAAAGTGAATAGCAAAGGTCTTTTCCCTAGGGTAAGGGAGTTCAAAGCTAGGGGCATATTTTTAAGGTGAGGGAAGAAAGATTTGAAAGGGATCTGAAGGGCAATGTTTTCACATAGAGGGTGGTTTGAATGTGGAATGAACTGCCTGGGGAAGTGGTACATATAGGTATAGTTTCAACACTTAAAAAACATTTGGATAGGTATATGAATATGAAATGTTCAGGGGGATATGGGCTAAAAACAAGTTTAGTTAAGGAAACATGACATGGACAAGTTGGACCAAAGGATCTGTTTCTGTGCTGTATGACTCTATTCTCAAATGGTGAGATTTGGCCTCTTGCACTTCTATTTTATTTGTTCAGGCTCCCACATGGTCAATAAAACCATTATTACTCTTTTACACCTATTGCATTGGTTCAGGCACTAACTGTTCACTTCAGTGACCTGAATTCAAATCCAAATTGGTCAAAATAGGAAGGTATGTCCTCTGTTTACAAGAGTTCTTCATATAACAAGGTTCTGTATAATATTGAAAGGACTGCATAAAAATAGCACTCTCTCTCAGGAAGGTGACAGAAATGGGAATTGTTTTACATTGGTGGAGTAAGATTTGCTCCTTTGAGGTTGAAGATAAGGTATATGGTGTTGTAGAATGGAATAACCTTTATTTGGCACTCTTGTTTCTCCTGGCCCCACAAAAATAATTTTCGCACTTACCTTGAACAATATCTGATTTGCTCCTGAATGGAATATCGATGTAAACAGCTAAAATTTCATTCAGGAAAATCATAAGTACCGAGTAAGAACCTTGACTTGCAATGAGTGTTGAAATTCCCACCTGGTGTCCAAATGGACTAAGTGATTGCCTGGTTCTGGGAGGGAACACCTGGGTGGGGGAGTGTGTTGATAAGTCTACCACTTCCATTTGAACCCCCTGTACTGCTTGTTTTCTATGGGTGGACAGAGTTAAAATCATCCAATTAATTCTGGTGATAATAATAAATTTAAACAGCCTCTCACAAAACATTTACTTGCTGACTTTATTGAAGCGAATGTCAACTGTAAAGTTTGAGAATTTGTAGAAGAAGTTAAACACTAAATATAATGAAGTCATTCCCTGTGGAGTTTGATGCAATAAATCTTCATAAAAGTCTGCTGCTTAGAAAGGAATTGGGGTAGATCAGTTTTTGCAAAATAAAGTATTCAGCGTAGTGAGGGCTCCCTTTTTAGATATTTCCGAAAGAAGTTGTAAACAGACAGTTTAACCAAGCAGAATCTGTGACTTTGACAGGAGGCTGAGGTTGGGCCATACATCAAAGAGGAATAGGGTGAGGAAGTGTTTGGGAAATAGTTAGTAAATCATATGCGAGACAGTCAGACTGTCTCCAATAGTGTGAAGAACCATTCCCAGAAAGGCAGCTATATGCATGCTATTCACACGCAAGACTCTCTCTACCTAGGTTCAAATCTGTAAATTAACACAACCAGCAGGGTGGCTATTAACACACTAACATTAGCTGCACCCCTGCAATCACAAGTTAGAGCTCCAAGATTACAAATCTGGCACCATTGAGAGCTAAGTTTCATCAATGTTTTTGGTTGTACATGAGTGTCACTGGTGAGATCGATGGCTTGGCTGTACCACCTATCCAGCTCAGAGGACAGTGAAAGCCAATATGTGGAGAAATCTTGAAGAAAATAAGTCTTTCAAGTTCTACAACTAAGAATCATGCTTACTATTACCCTTTTCTATCTTTCTGTCCTGCTTTAAAATGATCATTAAAATCTACATCTTTAACCAACCCTTGTGTCACCTATCCTCTAATATCTCCTGAAGTAGCTCAGTATCAAATTTTGGATGTTAACATTCTGGTGAAGTGCCTAGGAATGTTTTACTATATAAACTGGTACTATACAAATGCAAGCTCTTGTCACTGATGCAAGCGATATAAGATATTTGAGTCACATTTTGGGGACAATAAGATATATAAGAGGGCTCTTGTTATAGTTTATTAGTCCCTGGTCTCACACCTTAATCCATCTGAGAAAAGTACTCAGCCCTCTGGTAAGGCTGCTGTTCAATTTGTTACTTGATGATGTGCTAGAGCAGCTGGGGTTACTTGGCAACCAGTGTTTGAAATCCCCCTCTGTCCGAAACAGCACCTGAGCTTCCACCTCATACACTATTCATGTGTTTGTCATGTGCATCCAATGCGCCCAGTAATCTCAATAGAAATATCCAATATATGTTACAGCTATAATAACCAATTACAATTTAGGACACTGATTTGAAAACAAATGGCATAGACCCTAGAGAATCTCATTTTAGTGAGTTTGGTTGAGGACACTGGGGAAAATTCACTTCCTCTTGTTCAAAATAGCATTGTGGAAAAGTTTATATTCACCAGAGAGGGCAGATGTGTCCTCAGTTTAACATTTTATCTGAAAGGCAGCCGCTCTAACAGTGTAGCACTCACCCAGTACTGCATGGGAACATCAGCCTGGAGTGTTTGCTTAAGTTTGTGGCATGGGACTTGAATCCCCAGTTTTTTCACTGCAAAGCAAGACTGCTACTCATTGAGTTACAGCTAATACTATATGAATATTTAAATAAAATCAAAATACTAGGGATTCTGAAAATCTAAAATAAAAATAGAAACCGATTCAGAAACTCAGCAGGTCTGGCAGCATTGGTGGTGGGAGAAACAGCATTAACATTTGGAGTCTGATATAACTCTTCTTTAGAACTGATGCAAACACATTGGACTTGAAATGTTAATTCTGCTTTTCCCTACACAGATGCTGCCAGACCTACTCCAGCCTTCTGTTTTTATAACAGCTAAATACTTGCTTGACAAGACATTCTCCTCCAGCTTTGAGCATCTACAAAACATCAACAATGACCAAAGAAAAGTGAGCTATGAACTTTAGTTGTCTCTCAGTGGCACAACATTGCACAGTAAAACAATAAACAAAAATACTTACAAGAGAGACGTGAAAAAAAAGACGAGGTGTGGAAATTAATCATCTGTGGTGGGACAAAATGGAAATTGTTGGGTCAACTCCAGCATCTGACATTGTGTTTGATTGCAGTCATGAATTTCTACTTCATACTTCTTTTAAAAGAGACTGAGCCTGTTAATTGGAATTGATTCAATTGTGCTGTGTTTAATTGCAATAATATTTGAAAACTGCTTTCTAAATGCTGTTGATCCACTAAGTCAAATTCTGCAAGCAGATCTTTTTGTATTCCTTGTCATCATTTTAAAAAGTGGCTTGTAACTAATTCTGGTCAATGAGTTTACCCATATCAGCCTTTTGTCATCCACCTGAATGAACGCATCAAATCTAAAGCTGAGATTGTTAATGTCTGAGTGGAATCTCAAATGTTGAGTTTAAGTGGCTGTTCCAGGTGGGATGCTGAATAATACCAGGAATCTTACACAAGCACAGTAGTTATTCAAAGAGGAACTATCCTTTTTTATCTCCTGCTGCAAGAATACAAAGGAAGGCTTTTAGCATTTACAAATATTTAATCAGTACCTGTAGTCAAGAATGGTTAGTTCACTGCTGTTGTGAAGCGATGTTACACAGGATAACTGATGTCTTCAATTCACCTGTTCAGCAAATTCCAGGTCATTTTGACGTACTGTTAAATCTTAGTAAAACTGATCAACTAATTATTCATCTCATGGGAGACACTGTTGATCTAAAATGGCTGTTTGATTTGCCTACATGACAGACAATCATATCATCTCAAGGAATACATCACTCCTGGAATTATTTTGAGAGGCTTGCATAAAGCTGCAACATGTTATATAAATGCAAGGATTTTTAAAAACTTTCCATTTCTGTGGCATTGTACTTTGTTCCTCTAACTTGTGTCTCCACATATTTTTTCTCCTCTGAATAAAGCTGCTCTGCATGCTATAGTTTGCAGTCTTAATTGAAAGTGTTTTCACAATGTCATAAGGCAATGTTCATTTTTAAAAATAGATCTCTTTGGGAAAAGTTGAAGTAATGAGCTGAAGTAAAAATACTTACCTTCCTATAACTACATCTCAAAAAGTGATTAATTGTCTACAATATGCTTTGTACTGTTCTATGGTTGTGAATGATGTCACCGCTGCAAGTGAAGCAATGTGGCAACCAATTTGTGTACAGATTAGTCCCAAAAACAGCATAGTGATAATGAAGAGATGATCAGTTTTGTGATGTTGGTCGAGGGATAAATATTAAGCAAGACACTGGGGACAGATCCCTAAGCTATTCTCGGAGTAGTACCATTGAATCCACCTGAAAGGACAGAGAGGGCCTTGGTTTAATGCCCAAAAGTCTTAGATGGTTACAAGACTAATAAACAGCTACAAACTCCAAATACTCTGTTAATCACAATTAAAGGATCAAAGTGGTACTTCCAAAGTCTAGTATTAGTAATGGTGACAATGAAACTACCAGACTGATGTTTGTCCTGTTAGGTAGGAAATGGTAGGGATTTCTACTTACTCTGACATTATCCTGTTGTCACCACACAAATACTGACACAGTCCTGGGGTCACCCTAAGTACTGATAAGGTCTAAGGATATCCTACAAATACTGACGCACTCCAGGGTCCCTGCAATTAATGACACATTCTTAAAGGTTCTATAGAAAAACTGAAATGTTTTCAACAAATGCCAGCAAAAACTAACATCTAAAGCCCATATGAAAGCTGAAAATAAGCCTGGGAGCCCTGCAAAAAATACAATACAATACAAGACAGCAACAGACCCTTCTGCCTACCAAGCCTGTGCCAATTCCTATTCCTTATTTAGACTGGCTGCTTATTGTCCATGCATGGTATCAATCTATCTGTTTGCCTCATGTTCATGTGTCTATCGAGATATGTCTTAAATGTTGCTAACGTGCCTGCTTCCACCAGCTCCACTGGCAGTGTGTTCCAGGCATCCACCACCATCTGTATGAAACATTTTCTCTGCACTTCTCATCTAAACCTTCCTCCTCTCACCTTGAACCTGTGCCCTCTTGTAATTGACCTTTCCACCCTGGGAAAAAGCCTTTGATTATCCACCCTTTCTATGCCTCTCATTATTTTGTAGACGTCTATCAGGTCACCTCCTCAGCCTCTGCCTTTCCTGTGAAAACAATATAAGTTTATCCAACCTCTCCTCATAACTAAAACCCTCCACCAGGCAAATAGTCTGGTACATCTTCTCTGCATCCTCTCCAAAGCCTCCATGTCCTTCTGGTAGTGTGGTGACCAGAATTGCACACAATATTCCAAATGTGGCCTAATTAAAGTTTTGTACAGCTGTAACATAACTTGCCATCTTTTATATTCAAAGCCCTGTCCGATGAAGGCAAGCGAGCTGTATGACGTCTTGACCACCTTACCACCTGTGTTGTTACTTTCAGAGATCTGTGGACTTGTATGCCTGGATCCCTCTGTACGTCAATGCTCCTAAGAGTTCTGCCATTTATTGTACAATTTGCATCTGAATTTGATATTCCAAATGCATCACCTCACATTTGTTCAGATTAAAATATTGCAGGGAACCCTCTGAAAATACTGTCTTTGATTTGATTTGATTTATTATTTGCCACATACTGAGATACAGTGAAAAGTATTGTTTTGCATACTATCCAACAAATCATGCCTTACTGTGACTTCTGCTTATAAACACCAACAATCCTAAAGGGTGTTCCTTCAATTAATTCTGTCAGTCCCAATTTGTTAATATTCACAAATATTAGCATACTCCTGAGGACCTTCCTTTTAAATCCAAAATATATGCTTAGTTACCCAAAGGAAAATATTACAGAAATAATATGTTTGTAATAAACAAAACTAGAATTCTCAAGGCACACTGAAATGCCATTGGACTGGAAGCATTAACTCTATCTCTCTCCCTCTCCACAGATGCTGTCAGATTTGCTGAGTTCTCTAGCATTTTCTGTTTTTAATTCAAATTTTCAGCATTCACGGTATTTTACTTTGATTACACTGTTTGACTGGCTAGATGAGCAGGAATCTGATCTTTCAGAAATATATACTGTATGATAGCGAGGGAGATTTTAAGAATGTTAACTGAATATCACTGCCCAGTGTTCTGGATTAGCAATTCAGAAGTTGTAGCTGAAACCTGGATCATTGCAAGAAACAAATAGGTTTCAGTAAATCTAGTAATTAGTGGGTGGCATCAGATAAGATGACAGCAACAACTTTAACTTATATAGTGCCTTTAACATGAAAATACTTCTATGTTTTATAAAACACAATATGTCAACATGCCACATAAGGGGGTAACAGCTTTGTCAAAGAAGTTGATTTTAAGGAAGAAAAGGTGAATCCAGACTTTAACAGCCGAAGGTAGAGGCTGGAATCATACTGCAAAGAAAAATACTCAATGTGCTTTAACTGTGACCCTTGCATTGCTAGTCCAAGATCAAAATCACTACTCTACCCAATTTTGATGTTCCTCTGACATTCTCCAAAATCAAAAGTTATCAGGATCAGAAATGCAGTTACAACTTGTCTACAATTGTCCTTATGTCAAGGAAACCAATTAATTGTACATCGTCTGGCACACAACAAATCTAATACCATGCTGGATAGGTAAGCTCCCATGGACAACCAGGAATGGGCATTCATTACTGCCTTGACCATTTGGTCACATTGCAAGAACAGAAGAGGGAAAAAAAAGTACATGTTTCAAACATCGTTTTTCAAGATAACCAAAGCACTAGATAAAAGTCTAAAATGAAATTTGCAAATCAGTAGGGTTCCTTGATGTTGTCAGTGGAAATGTTTCACTTAAAGGTCTCACCAGGTTTATTAAAGAGTAAGTCACTCAATTTAAAAAAAACAAAAAAGCCTCATGAACCACTGTTAAGAGGATGAAGGGAAGTCACTTATTTAACTTCAAAGTAAATTGGTCATTCATGCAGGGTTTAATGATGAGTGCTCAGTAAATAAAGTCTTTAATTTGGAAATCGTCGATTAAAGGGTTTCTAATTTGATGCCTGTTTATTGCTGTCTCCATCTTCTCGTCACCTGTGCAATGAGCTTCTGGGTGTCTCAGAGGAAGTGGGCCCATACTGTAGAAATAAGGAAGGCAAAAGACAGTCAGGCCTGTGACCTTTAGGGTCATGGGGTTGTAACCTCGGCCCAGAACAGTGAAGTTGAAGACTTTAAGGATATGCCTGATGGCTTCAGGTAGTTTTAGATTACCTCATTTCCCAAGTCTAATGTAATAGGAAGTCAGATAGGATCTGGGGCAGGGACAAAGGACAGATAACACCAGACTGGGCTTCTGCACACTGTTTGCTAATTAGTGCAATTGGACTGAAATGAATGTGTCCTTTATAAATGCCTGACTACTTCGAAACACTCAAAAATTGGAAATGCAAATCTGAAACCAAGCAATAAATGTAAGGAAATCAAACTGCAGTTTGCTGCTAGATCACTTGTTATCTTAAATGTATTAAAACGTCAAAACTTATTTCTCAATTCCTTTAATTGTTCCTGCTGGGGTGACAATGCCCTCTCACACTCTGCTGAAATTTCTCCATTTATCAGAAGCGTTTCTTTCAAATGTATGTGATAACAGGGTCCCAGTGATGTTAGGTATTGATGGAGAGGTCATAGAGTCATACAGCACACAAACAAGTGCTGATAAGTTATCCAAATCAGACCTAGTCCCATTTGTCAGCATTTGGCCCATATCCCTCTAAGCCCTACATATTCCTATACCCATCCAGGTATCTTTTAAATATTGTAATTGCACCCATCTCTTTTCCTCTGGCAGCTCATTCCATACATGCACCATCCTCTGTCTGAAAATATTATCCCTCAGGACCACTTTAAATCTTTCCCCTCTCACCTTAAACCAATGTCCTCTAGTTTTGGAATCCTCCACTCTAAGAAAAATACCTTGGCTATTCATCCTATCCATGCCCCTCATGAATTTATAAACCTCTATAAGGTCACTCCTAAACTTCTGACACTCCAGGGAAAAAAAAAGCCCCAGCCTATTCAGCCTCCCCCACTTAACTCAAATCCTCTAGTCCTAGCAACATCCTTGTAAATCATTTCTGCATCCTCTCAAGTTTAACAACATAATTCCTCTAGAAAGATGACCAGAATTGTTTGCAGTATTCCAAAAGTGGTGTCACCAATATCCTGTACAGCCACAGAATGATGTCCCAACTCCTATACGCAATGTTCTGACCAATGAAGACAAGCGTGCCAAATGTCTTTTTCACCACTCTGTCTACCTGAGACTCAACTTACTGTTGATATTTTTCATTCAGTCTCCATTCTGAGGGTTTCAGATACAGCTGGTTCTTTAATGGAGAGCAGAAAAGTTGCTTTGTTTAATTGGGCTACAAGGTCCTTGTGCCAAAAATATTCTCAGGTTGGCAGTTGCAGAAGGTGCAAGTGGAGATGGGATCTTCTAGCTGAAGCCAGGAACTTTAACAAAAATAATTTTGGACATTGCTTTTAAATCAGTCTTATGGAGATGTCCATTCCATGAAGATTGATGATAATGATTGAGGTTATTTATTAGTGCAACATGATGGACACTCACTTCTCATATTGATTCTTTATGCTCTACTGTGATATTTTTCCTCACTCCCTATGAGGAAGAGATTCTGACCGTGACTGCCCTAAGCAGCCAACTGACCAACCAACTTAACCAATTGAAAAATATTGAGCGTGACACAGAACTGCTGGTGGATACAAACTTACTCATTTATCAGTGTAACCAAAATCGAGGTTCAGACCACTATATAAAAACCCATCATGAGACTTTGGCATCTCTTGAATGTCCAGTCATTAAGTTAACTGTGGATATATTAAGATTTTACCACTGTCTAAGAAGGGTTAACAGCAGGAATGACATTCCTATCTTGCAGCAGACCAGGATCTTTCTCTAAATGCGGATATTTTGTCTCATGTAAGAACTATCTGTTTTACTAATTACTTGTGAATAGCATGCTCATCAGGACTCACTTTGCTGCAAGCAAAGCTTCCACTTAATTTATTTCAAACTAAGGCTGTACTGGAATCCTATCCACAGGGAGAAACTCCACAGTGACAGAGACCCACATTACCTGTGGAGAGATGGTCAATTTTACTTAAGCAAAGACCTGATAAGTAAAGTTTTGTAAATGGGAATAAATGAAATCCCTCAAAGCCATTAACATTAATCCCAGGGAAACTCAGTCCCTGTGTCATCACTGAAAGTTATTGTTACATGATAAATTTGTACTTGATCTTCACCTTCCACGATCAGCCTAAACAACTCAAAATCAATAAGCAATGTTTAAATTTGCATCACAGCAAAGAATTAAAATTGAGAGTGGGGGGGATATGGACTCCAAGATAGTGGCAATCTAACAGGTCTGCCTTGCTGAGCTCTGCACTATAACTCAGGCGAAGTGGTGATTTTACCCTCCCCAACTAAGCTATTTTGAAGAAAATCGACAGTTTAATATTAGTAGAAGTGCTACATACCTTTTTGTTTAGAAAGGGAAGATGACTAGAGGCAAAGGACAGAATAAATCACAACTGGCAGGACGTTCCCCTGCAGCATCGGATATGCCCACGGCTGCAGCTGCGGCCTCCCCTAAAATCCCAATGGACTCACCTACCCAACAAGGCCTGGCTACGGAGATCATGAACCTCTGGGAGATGATCGAGGCATCGGTTGTAGAGAGTCAGGCTGCAGCCAATCTCGGCCATGCTGCAGAAGCATGAGCAGGAGCTGCAGAGTCTCAAGAAGAGAGTGGAGGAGCTCGAGCAGCGGATCGCGATGTCAGATACCGCAGTCAAGTCCTCAGTGGGACGTTTTCAGGCCCTGGAGAAGCAGGAGCGGGCCTTAGTAGAATAGGACGACAATCTCAAAAATCGAGGTTGAAGAAAAAGATCTGGGAGGTCAGGCTGTTAGAGCGAGAGCAAGAGCCAGTTTCTTCAAAGAATGGCTGCGATTTAGGGCTGGAAGGCCAAGGTGGGCCAGGTGCTGATTGAGAGAGCTCACCAGTGGCGGTGCACAGGCCCAGTTTGGACCAGTGCTCCTGCCCAATCCTAGTGCAATTCCAGTCCTACAGGGATAAATAAAAGGTAATGGAAGCCTCCAAATCACTGGGAAAGGATCCTTAGGCCATGATTTATAAAGGATCAATGATTATGTTTTTTCAGGACTTCTCTGTGGCTGTGATCTGCAAGAGGAAGTCCTTTAATGAGGTGAAGAAGAGACTGAGGCACATGAACATTCAATATTCTAACAGGTATCCAGCAGTGCTCCGCTTTAATCACAAAGGGTCTGTGCATGTATTTGACTCCTCAGAAGAAGCAAAGAACTTTCTGGATACTTTGAAATAGACTGGATGGTCCAAAGAAGATGGACAATAATGGTTCTCTTTTCTTTTCCCTTTATTTTTTTCTCTACCTTTTATACTTCTCCTTTTTCACTACTATTTTATAACAGAAAGTTTCGTTGGTGTTTTTTACAGCGATAATTGAGGTCAAAGCAGGCTTGGGGATGGGTGAAGTGTCCACTTTTAATTTTTTTGTCCATAATACCAACTTTTGTTGTTAATCCTTTGCCTGAGTTTGGGGCGCAGCTCAAGCTAGAAGGAATTATGGAGGCGTATCTGGGTAGTAGGCAGGGTGGAGAATCTCCCATCAAATGTTTTTTGTATGCTGTAATTGGTTTAGTTTGTTGGTTTTTAGTAGAGATAGTTTCTGAAAGTTTTGTTAATGTAGTTGTAGTGTGTGTATTTTCCAGACACTACGAGTCTTCACTTATTTACACACGGCACTGTGAATCGGGTTTTTCCTCTCAGGAGTTCAAGAGTTGTTATAGAGGGATATGGCTAAGTGTCTCCTTAAATGGTGCACCTGGAATATTAAGGAGAGTTACTCGCCAGTCAAGAGAAGAAAAGTAATATCAAGTCTCAGGAAGGAGAGGGTTGATACTGCCCTGTTGCAAAAGAAACCCATCGTAATAAGGAGCACCTAAAGTTACAGCAGGATGGGTTTCATCGGATGTTTATTTCATCCTTTAACTCTAAGAGCAGGGGAGTGGTCATACTTGTCCAGAAGAGACTTCCATTTAAGCTATTAGATCAAATTAAAGATGAATATGAGCGGTTTGTAATTCTTAAAGCTTTAATACATGGTGAAGAGTATAGCATTATTGTCCCCCAGCACACCCCCTCAAATTCCTGATGGATCCACTTTCTAAGTTGATTGCCCTTGGTATGCGACACACTATCATAGGGGGTGATTTTAATTGCCTTATGGACCCCACAGTGGATAGAATGCCCAAAGATCCCCCAAATGTCTCTCTGCAATCCAAGCAATTGGTTGATTTATGCATGGAATTGGGGCTGGTTGACATTTGGAGATGTCTCTACCCTACGGGTAGGGACTTCACCTTTTTCTCTAATCCACACAAATGTCATACCAGGATTGACCTTTCTTTAGCATTTTCAGTTTTTCTGGATTCGGTGATGCCCTATAAGATCAGAAACATATCCATTTCCAATCATGCGGCAATATATTTGGAGGTTCAGATTAAGGGCAATGGAACAGGTTCCTGGATTGGCAAATGGATCCTTTTATTCTCAAGGACAGTAAGTTTGTTGAGTACTTCTCGAGTGAGTTGTAAGTGTTCTTGACTATCAATTCGGGTACGGCTGGTAGCCCATGTATACTGTGGGAGACTGCTAAGGCCTGTGCTAGAGGATTAGTTATCTCTTATTCGGCTAGCCAGAAGAGACAGAAGGGAGAGCAGCAACGTCTGCTTGAGGTACGGTTGAAGGCAGCTGAGACAGCATATTTTGATAGGCCGTCAATGACTAAGTTGCAGCGAGTCATGGCCATCTGGGTTGCTTTGAACGCCATGCTCACTTAGACAGCGAACAGAGAATGCTCTTTCGTGAAACAAAGGCTATTTGAGTATGGCGATAGGCCAGGCAAATACCTGGCATGTTTGGCCAGGAAAAAGAGCGCCCTTCAATCCATTGCATCAATTAGAGAAGGCACTGGATTCTTACGTGTGACTCTAAAAAGATCAATGGGACATTTCGGAGTTTTTACTCTGAGCTATATGGGTCGGAATGCTGCGAGGATCAGTGGGCTAAGATGGAGTCTTTTTTTTAAGAACCTGGACCTTCCAGGTTTGACCTTGGAACAGGCATCTCTTCTTAACGTCCCCTTGACAGTGCAAGAGATACAGGAGGCAGAAAGACAGCTCCAAAGTGGGAAGGCGCCGGCCCTGATGGTCTCCTGAGTGAATTCTACAAAGGATTTATAGATTTCCTGTCAGAGCTGATGTCAAATATTTACAACTATTCATACAGAGTTTCCATCATCTGCAGTCCTCACTTTTGCCTACAACTATTCATACAGTCATGACTATCTCCCGCCATCCCTGAGAGAGACTAACATCTCTTTCATTCTCAAGAAAGGGAAGACCCCGGAGGACTGTGGTTCGTATAGGCTTATTTCACTGTTAAATTTGGACTTTAAAAATTTTATCAGAGACCTGTTTAAGATTAGAGAAGGTGTTGCCCTATATTGTTAAGGATGACCAGACGGGTTTTATAAAGGGCCATAGGTCCTCCAATAATATTAGAAGATTACAGATTACAGTTTAAGTGTGTCAGCAGCGATCGGTTCAGGGTTTGGTGATCTCTTTAGACGCAGAGAAGGCATTTGATCAGTTCTATCTTTTTTAAATTCTGGAACAGTTTGGCCTAGGTGAGGTTTTTGTCAGATGGTTGGAGGTCCTGTATAGTGACCCTTTGGCTGCGGTTCTCACCAATGGCGTACGATTCAGTAATTTCAGTATTGGTAGGGGCAGTCGGCAGGTTGTCTTCTCTTGTCGCTGCTGTTTATATTGGTGATTGAGCTGTTGGCAGATGTGATCCATATGGACCCCAGCATAGCTGCCCCAAAAGTGGAATCAAGGGCACATAAGATTGTGTTACATGCAAATGATTTTCTCCTCTTCTTATCAAACCCTGCAGTTTCTGCACCCCATTTAATACAATATATTAATTTATTTGCCTCTTTTTCGAGATATAAGATCAATTTTGCAAAATCGGAGGCTATGCCCATGATAGGCTGGGGGTGGGGGTGCTCTTACCTGATATTGACGGTGAATTACGATTCCCTTTAAATGGTCACGGGGGCTTTTCTTTATTTAGGCATTTTTGTTACTCCCACGTGTAATCATTTATTTAAGGCTAATTTTGCCCACTTGCTGGACAAGATTAGACAAGACCTTCAAAGATGGGTGGCCCTTCCAATCTCCTGGGTGGGTTGAATAGCCCTTATCAAAATGAATACCCTTCCTTGTCTGTTATATCCCATGCGAATGCTCCCTCTGATGTTTCCCAGATTGTGCGGAGACAGGTTGGTTTAGTTCTTTTATTTGGCATCAATGGCAGCCCCTCATTAAGCTTGCCTAATTGCAGTTACCCCATAGGTTTGAGCGAGTAGACTTTCCAGATATTAAGAGATACCAATTAAGCTCCCTTCTGTCCATCGTGAGCAACTGGGCTTGTGAGGATCTGAGATCAATATGGTTGGATATCGAGGTCTCCCAGGCAAAGCACCCCCTTACTAGTCTGTTGTTTATGGATAAGATGAGGACAGCTATGGAATACTGTCAGGATCAAATCATTATTAATACAGTCAAAGTATGGACAGCAATGCAACAGAGCGAGGGCTGTTTATCTAAAATTTCCTTTCTTACCCCTATAGTTGGTATGCCGGGATTCCGGCCAGTGATGGACCCGGATTCAAACTGTGGGCAACTAGGGGAATCTCCTGTTTGGGAGACCTGTTTGAGGGGAAGGTCATGATGTCCTTCGACCAAATGAGCCACAAGTATGGATTGTCCAGCAGAGTTTTTTTTTTCTTACTTTCAGGTTAGGGACTTCATCCAAAATAAAATATGCTTTTGATCAGCCCCTTTAGGTCTGACACAGAGAGGAGGGTGTTTCATACCGCAAGCACTCTCTTGGTTAGTACTCTTTACCATCTACTGGGATGCGGTGCCTCGAACGACATTGAGAGACTATGTGAGGTCTGGGAGCAAGAGTTAGGAGTGGAGATTCCCTCAGAGACATGAGAGGACATTTGGGAGAATGCGAGAAAGATCTCTATCTGTAACAGAGCACACGCTATGCAGTTGAAGGTTCTTCATAGGGTTCATTTGGTCCCAGATTGTCTTGTGGAATTCAAAAAGGGAGCATCTCCAAAATGCCGCAAGAGCAAAATAAGCATTGTAACCTCACTCATTGCTTGTGGTCATGCCACAAGCTTTGTAGGTACTGCAGCGCTGTGGCAGAAGTAAAAGAGAAGGTCCTGGAGACCGAAGATAAGGTAGACCCGGTCTCTCTTCTCTTGAGCCTGCTGAATTTATCTTGCTTAGACGCACATGGGAAAAAGCTATTTAACGTTCTCAATTACTGTTCAGGAAGAATATTTTAATGAGCTGGGTGTCTGAGAACCCTCCAGGCCTATTTTTAAAAAATGGAGAGCAAAGGATTTCAGGGAATTACACTAATGCGTATATTCAGAATACATATGTAATACATGTGTACTAGAGAAGCAGTCCAGTTAGCCTATCTGGTCTAGGCTCTCACAAGCTTCTTCTCATTCTAATTCACTTCACTCTATCAGCATAACTATTCCTTTCTCCCTCTTTTTAGCATCTATACCAGTCATCCTCAGCCACTCCATGCAGCAGTGATTACCATATTTTAACCACTCGTTCAGTTAATGCCAAATTCCATTTTTTGTTTATGAATGACTGTTTCACATTTATGAAGATTGCAAGATTGCTTTGATCTTGGGATTCATTCAACAGTTAGAAACCAGTTGCAAAATGTTTGTCATTTATCTTGTCCAACTCTCCACAGCCCATGAAGTTAAATTATAGCCTGGAGATTGTTGGAATCTTTCCCACAATTAGATAATAAATGTTTGTAATAGTACCTAAGAAAGTCCATTTCATACCAGCGCATACTGATTGTTACGCTATTGTTCTGAATGCTTTTCAGACATGGATTACTGATTTTGAGGGAAGAACTGAATCTGCTGGTCAGTATTCTGCTCCCAATATTTCCAGAACGCATTGAGATCCCAATTTTTTACTGGAGTGTGTGGAGCTCAGTGCTCTGATTATGGTCTGCAAATTTGGCTACAGTACTTTCAATTCCTTCCTTAAGTCAATAATATATTATAAATAGTTACGATCTCGGCACTGTTCCCTACAAAACGGCACTGTTCATGCATCATCAAATTGAAAAGAATCCCTTATAACCACTTACTGTTTCCTGCCCATGTGCCAATTCTCTATCCATACCAATATACTACCTCCAACACCATGGGCTCTTATCTTATGACTTAATCTTATGTGCGGTACCTTATCGAATTCCTTCAGTAGTCCAAATACAGCACACCCACTGGTTTCCCTCTATCCAGTCTCTTGTTGAGACTGCTGCAAAAAACTCAAATAAATTAGACTCTCACAATTTCCCTTCCATGAAGTCATGCTGACTCTGAAATTATACTTTTCCAAATATACTGCTATTACTTCCTTAATAATTGATTCCAATATTTTTACAACAACCGATGTTAGGCTTATCAACCTCTAGTTACACCTCCCTCCCCTTTTGAAAAAGGGTGCCACATGGGCAGTTTTCCAATCCTCTAGTACTTCTGCAGAATCCAAGGATTTTTTGAAAGTTACATCAAATGCATCAATGAACTCTGTTACTACTTTCTTTAGGATCCTAGGAAACAATCAGGTCCAGATAACTAAACTGACATTAGCCTCATTAGTTTGTCTGATGCTACTTTTCTAGTGATGGTGATGGCACTTAATTCCTCCTCAGTGTTCTTTAGTATTATTGATGTTCAAAGTATCTTTCACTATAAAGATTGATGCAAAATATCTGTTTAACTCCATTGCCATTTCCATGTTTCCCATAACTATCTCCCCAGAGTCATTTTCTAAGAACCTATGTTTGCTTTGACATTTCTCTTCTTTTCATATATTTAAAGAAGCTCTTATTGTCAGCTTTTATATTCCTTGTTAATTTGTCCTCAGTTTATTCTGTCTTTATTATCTTTTTAGTCCTCCTTTGCTAGATTCTGACTTAATCCCAGCCTTAGGGCTTTAGGGGCCAGTAAAGGTTTTGAAAATTAGACAAAGTGAGATTCAGAGTACCTACTTCAAGAATAAAGCCACAACATTCCAAGGTTATGAACAAACTACAATAAACTTTACTATACAGAAGTAATAGAGGTGACAATTTATGTCCCATTATTTCTAACACCAAGAATTAACGTGTCGCAATGTGGCTAGTCGATTGTGATCAGACAACCCACTGCACACATCAAATGCGATCAGGGCAGAAATCCCGTGGATTTCTCAAAAACTCCCCCCGCACGTGTCAAAGTTATAATGGGTCATCAACTCTCATTAAATGTCACAAGGAATTACAATTCTTCTCTTTTTCTGATTTACTCTCAAATTTCCATCTCAAGCATCATTATGTTGTGGCTGCCTCAGTGACTGTTCCCATTCTGGTTGATCACCCTCTTTTCCTTGGTTTAAGTTCCTCTGGATTCCAAAAACAACATTCCAGTACTTACTCACATGCACTCTTTGATTTTTCATTGATGGCTAGCTTGGTCAAGCCAGTACTACTCCTGGATTTTTCTGAGCTCCAATCTGGCTCTCAGTTGCACAAAGCAAATACTGCTTGTGGGTTTCCTTCACCTACACTCACAGTTACACTGATGAATTAATAGCACACTGCCTTTTCTGAGTCCCCACAGCTTCAGGAATTTCCAACATTTAGTTGTCTGCCAGTTTCCGGAACTCCATCTTAAGTTATATCAACACTGAGACACTCAATTGCTCTTTACTTCTCACCCGAACTGCAAGATTCAGTGTAGTTCTGTTGTTGTTTCAGATTACAACTAGTAGCAGCAATGTCTAACATGGATTCTACAACTCTCTCTGTTTCTCCTACTGCTTTTCCCAACTCCCAGCAACTCTGAACTCCTCTTCAAATCTTGCAATAAGCCAACCTCAATGACTGGACAGAATCAAATGCCTGCTATCATTCACAGATAGATAGATTGCATAGTACAAAATATGCTGACAAAAAGGATTCAGCATAGTTGAATGGAAGGAGTGAACGTTTATGATGATGAATGAGGTATCAATAAAAGAGCCTATTTGATCCTGGATCACATTGATCTTTATAGTGCTTGCTCATTCAAGTGGACAGTATTCTTCTAAACACCTGACTTGTGTTTTATAGATGATGGGCAGGCTTTGGGAAGTTAGGAAATGAGTCACTTGCTGCAAAATGTACAATCTTTTACTTGCTGTTCCACCACACCATCTACACAGTTGGTCTACTTCAATTTCTGGTTAATGGTTACTGCCAAGATGTTGATGATGGGGAAATCCACTGATGGGAAGAACATTAAAAATCAAGTATGGTGTCAGGAGACAGTCAATTCTGAGAGAAATACATCAGATAACAAAAGACAACGTAAAACCCTGTTGTCAAATGCAATACTTGTGGCTGTGCTGCTGTAGAATGAGTGTTTTTTTGTCAGAGTCCACTATAGGAAACAGAATATGCTTGAAATGCTGTTAGCACCAGATGGTTGCAAATTGATTATTACAGCAGATCCTATGACCACTTAGTGGAATAACATCAAGCTTCCCTTGGAGTTGCAATGCAGTAGGGCTTCATACATTGAGGACCTTATTGTTTATGTCACCCTCTAGTCAATAATGTTGCTTACATAGTTATAGGCTAAGATATTAATGCTGACTTAGGCACAAGAAGAACACTGCTTTCTTCTTCTAATAACTTTAACAGACAAACAAACTTTTTGGGCTGTAAGTTTGTTCGCTGAGCTGGTAGATTTTTTCTTAGATGTTTCGTTACCATGCGAGGTAACATCATTAGTGAGCCTCCGATGAAGCTGGTGTTCTGTATTGCTTGCTATTTATCTGTATTGGTCTGTTGTGGTGGATGATATGACTTTTGGTTCTTTTTCTGAGAGGTTGGTAAATGGGGTCCAAATCGATATGTTTGTTAATGGAGTTTGAATTTCAGGCCTCTATGAATTCCCATGCCGTGTCTTCCTTTAGCCTGTCCCAGGATGGATGTATCATCCCAGTCAAACTGGTGTCCCTCTTCATCTGTGTGTATGTCTTTTGGTGGCTAGTTGGTGCTCATGTATCCTGGTGGCCAGTTTCCTGCCCATCTGTCCAATGTAATATTTGTTGGAGTCCTTGCAGAGTATTTTATATATAATGTTTGTTCTGCTGGTGTTGGCATGGGGTCCTTTAAATTCATCAGGAGCTGTTTCAGTGTGGTGGTAGGTTTGTGGGCTACCATGATGCCTCAGGGCCGGAGTAGTTTGGTCGTCGTCTCAGAGATGTCTTTGATGTATGGCAGGTTGGCTAGAGTCTCTGGGTGTGTTGTGTCTTCCTGTTAATGTCTGTTGTGTAGGAATCGGTGGACTGCGCTTATCAGGTACCCTTTGTTCCTGAATACACTGTACAGGTGCTTTTCCTTGGCTTCTTGTAGTTCCTGGGTGCTGCAGTGTGTTGTGGCTCGTTTAAATAATGTCCTGATGCAGCTCCATTTGTGGGTGTCGGTTGTAGTTGACACTATAACCTGATGTTGTGTGACTTTTAACTTAATGATGTGACCTAGCATGGTGAAGAAATGTCTGAGAACAAATCTACCAGCTCAGCGAGCAACCTATATCCTGATCCACAACCTGAGCTACAAATCTTCTCCAAAATCCCAAACAAGCTTTTTTTTAAATGTCTCATCTGAAACATGGTACATCTCTCAGAATGCAATATTCCCTTGGTTGACACTTAGAAGTTTGACCTAACTTGTGTGTTCAAGCCCTGATGTCTAGCTCTATACCAATGATAAAATTTATACACTGAAATATTTGAAAAACAATAAATACACATCATATGGGAAGGGGTTACCTGAATACTGTAGTCTGCTTTCCACTTGAAGTGAATTACAATTTTAACTGTTAATGATATTGTTTGATCTGGAATTCTCTCTCCCCACGCATCTATTCAGCCTGTAGACCAGTTGAAAATATCATAACTAAAACTGGTATTTTTTGTTAGACAAGTGTACTTGGATAAAAGGCAGGTAAATAGAGTTAACATATGTATCAGGAATAGTACAATTGAATGGTTTGGAGGGGCCTATGGTTTACTCTTGTTCTGTTGGTTATTAGGGATTAATCTTCCTTACTACTTATAAAGGAAATTAATCCAGGAGCAAGGATGGGGGTTTGTAATAACACAGTTTGAAAAATGTTGTTTATTTTAACAAACTGTCCGTAACAATGAGAATATCCTGAGAATAAGGCTTGTTAATGAGAAGCTTGCAATTACATACTTAGTTATAGTGAGGTTCAACTGTATCACTTAGACATTACATAGTGCAAATTTCAAGGGCAAATAGGTTAATAACCTCTTAACAAACACAGACTGTGCATGCTGATGAAATTACTGTAACAGGAACTTAGAAGGAAAGAGCGTGAAGCGGAGATTGCTAAATGCGCTGCTTCCTTTCGGAAGGGCTAGTTTATTTGACTCAATGAGACACATAAAGAGCCTAGATCTGTAGTTACAACTTGCTGTTTATCTTCCCTTTTTCCCACCCCCAACTCCAACGGAAGTCCATGTGGAACAGCCTGGCTAGCCTTAGCCTAACCTCCCCCATCTGGAAGGAGACTAACCAGCCTCTGGGCTACTTTGAACCCTTCCCAGCTGCTGGGTTTAGTTTTTTTTTTGTTTTTGCGAGGTTGAGAGAGCATATTTGTATAAATGATTGCCACATCCCCAACCAGCTGTTGACCCCACTCTAGTCCTGTGCATGGCATGTTTTTCATTTCTCCTCACCACAGTTTTGAGCTGACCTCGGTGGAGTTAGCACGCTAACGACCAGCCTTACGTGTGAATGCCGGGATGAAACAGACAAAAGATGCACAGTGTAGTTCCTGGGACCGGTGTTTCGCTGCAGGCTAGTGTCAGGGACCTCAGTCAGGAGAGGTAGCATCAGTGCACAATCATGAGATGCAGAGGTAGTTCTATTGCATAGCTCACTTATGATACTTTAAAAAAGATTTTTATGGCGGGGGCTTGATCGAATCTTGAAAAAGAAAATACGGAGTATATTCAAGAGAAGATTCTAACCAGCACAGTTATAGGAAAGAGAAAAGCAAAACTTGTCTTGTACAACATGAGGGTGTACAGTCAAAGATTCAAGTCATTTCACATTATGAATTGTTTTTTGGAGTATAATGACTGTTGAACTGTAGAAAAACATAGCACAAGTAACTGTTCAAAGTCAATAGTGAAATGAGTAACCAGTCAATCCAGTTTATGGTGGTACTGTTTAAGGAAGGATAGTCGAGCACTAAACTACCAAAAATCTTTCCAGACTCTCTTCCAACAACTGCGACCGGGTAGTGGCCAGCTTAATGGTTACCTAAACATTTGACACTTCTGACGATAAATATTGGATTGAAGCATCAGCCCAGACTACGAACTTGTGGCCTGATGTGAATATAAAGTTTACAACTTTCTGAACCTCTGCCCCAAGAGTGCTATCAAATGAGTTAACTTGCACCTTAGAATGGCTAGTTGAGCAGAGTCTACTTTGTACAAGATGCCATATGCTGAGCACTGACAATTACTATATAAAATTTACAATAAAAATTAAAAAGATTATGGTCACAATACTGTCCAGGTACCTTTCATTGCTTCATTTGACCATTGTTCAGATTGGGTTCTGACTGATTACCGTTAGGCTATTTAGCTGATGAGACTGATCTTGTTCTCACCCAACATTTATATTTTCCAGCAGGTCACTGGATAATAGCTAGTGAAGGAAACATCTTGGAAACAATGAGGTCAAGTGTAGGATCCACCTTAAACCTCTTGGTTAAAATCAGGAAATAGCATAGATTGCCAATTGTATGGTTCAACTGAATATGGTGGGCTACATAGTAGTTTGATCCTTCGCATGAGAATAGCAAACGCTGTTGTACTTCTTTGATTTCCTGAAGAAGGGCTTATGCCCGCAACGTCGATTCTCCTGTTCCCTGGATGCTGCCTGACCTGCTGCGCTTTTCCAGCAACACATTTTCAGCTCTGATCTCCAGCATCTGCAGACCTCACTTTCTCCTCTTTGATTTCCGATACCCCACCATTAATGGTGGTCAGCCACCTGAGCTTAAGCTCTAAATTTCTTCACTAAACTTCTTCAATTCTCCCTCATTTAAGATGTTCCTTAAAATATGACTTTAAACAAATTTTTGATCACTCCTAATCAAAATTTTGATCTCCTCTTTGGCTTAGCATAAATTTTTGTCTTATTTATAGAGATATTTTGGGCTGATTTAGAATACAGAGAGAAAATTAACTGTTGCATTAAACTATGCTGTCCAGTACTGGTGACCTGTCTGTGTGCTGGAACTCTTTCATTAAGGCAGGCCCAACTGAAGGGAATCAAAGTTTGGGACACACATTCCTAAATTAATTGTCTTATCTCCAACTTCAACAAACTATTTTGTGAATGCAAGTGTTTGAAAAGAGAAGTGCCATTATTTTCTTGATGGCTGCTCTCAAAACTGTTAAGTGCTTACAGGAACTTAGAGCTCAAAGGCAGAAATAAATAATGTGCTTAGTCTACACAATCACCTCAGTGTGAAGTAATGACTTTGTAGCTCAGTGAGTTTGTTATTGTTTAAGGTATATTGTGTGAGATGTTACATTTTCATATTATCAGTTTTGAAAAGATTCTCCTTCTTCCATTCCGCTGCAAGAAACCCACTACATTCTTTAATATCTTTCTTTTTATGTTGCTTGTAAACATTACTCAACTATAGTCACTGAGAAAAGATTCTTTCCAAAGTCTATTGGCGATGTCAGTTCTTTAAAGATGAACAGTTAGTTATTAAGTATTAAATGTAAAGAGGGATATTTCTGGTTGCTACAAACACTGTATAATTTATTACCTTGTAGTTTCTAATGTGACTACTATCTCTCTCAGGCTTCCTTTGTGCTGCCATTGTGGGTCTCTCCAAGACCAATATTAAGTATCTTACTGAGGCTGCTACTGAGGGTCTTACTAAAACTCTCACTGAAGCTCTTGTTAAGGGTCCTACTAAAGATTTCATTGAGCTGTTACCCACAACTGATTTGTTTCAGGTCACCATGACATAGATTAGGCTTCTCCAAGTCATAACCTGCAAAACTGACCAATCCCTTCAAGAGTAATTAGGGATGGACAATAAATACTGGACTTGTCAGTAACTCCCAAATGCACAAAATAATTTTTAAAAACGCCACGGTTCAGGGCCTCATTCTGCTCGGTGCAGAATAATGTTCAATACCTTTGATGATCATCATCTATGTTTGTGGTATTAGCCGTTCAATTAAAATATAATTTCTAACCAATTGGAGTGAAAATGGTCTTTTGCAAAAAGCAAAATGGACAATAGTGAATTAACAGCCAGTTTTACAGCATCTGATATCTCTTTCCATGATTTTTACAGAACCCAGTGGATGTAATATAAGTTTTTGATTATCTATCAACTGTTTGCCTACAGAACACCATATAGATTCCCATTACCTTCTCAGAACTGCTTATTCTGATCTCACAGTGACCCAACTATAAAACCTAAGATCAAGTTAACATCGCTGTAAAACCTCTGGTAAGCAGAACTGTGCATTAGCCTTGGCTAACAAATTGAAACTGGAAGCATCACCAGAAATTTGCCAAACTCATTCACAGTTTGTGAACTTAATTCAAATAATCATTATGCAGAAATATCTGATTATAGATAAAAGACACAGAAAAGTTAATGAGCTGATTAACAATCTAGGAACATAGCCTTTATTTATCTGGAGGCTTTACTGAGCTTAAATCTGTCTTGAAGTAGATGTTATCATTAACAAAATTAATTTCATGTTAAAGTTTACCAGTCGCATTAAATGCTCTGCCACTGCATAAATTAAGAAGGGATTGCACATCTGTCCTACAAATCGATGTTTCAGGCAAAAGCCCTTCATGAGGAATGAATCTTCATTCAGTCCCTTACTCCACCTTTCAGTAAGGTAATGGTTGATCTGTTTGTGTTGGAAATTCCACATTCTCATCAACCCCTAATAACCTTTGATTGCCGTGCCTAAAAAAAACTCACCTACCTTAACCAATAAATATACTTAATGTCCCTACCTCCACCAACCTCTTAGGCAGATTTCCAAAATCACACTACTGTCAGAAGAAAAATTCTCTCAGTCAATTTGAGACTGGTACAGTTGAGAAAAGAAGTGAGTCAAACAGTCAGGGCAGGCAGGGACAAAGCAGAGAACAAGGTAGGATTGATAAATTGAACTGCATTTATTTCAATGCAAGAGGCCTAACAGGGAAGGCAGATCACTCAAGGCATGGTTAAGAACATGGGACTGGGATATCATAGCAATTACAGAAATGTGGCTCAGGGATGGACAGGACTAGTAGCTTAATGTTCCAGGATACAAATGCTACAGGAAAGACAGAAAGGGAGACAAGAGAGGAGGGAGTGTAGTGTTTTTGATAAGGAATAGCATTACAATTGTACTGAGGGAGGATATTCTTCGAAATACATCCAGGGAAGATATTTGGATTGAACTAAGAGATAAGAAAGGGATGATCACCTTATTGGGATTATATTATAGACCCCTAATAGTCAGAGAGAAATTGAGAAACAGATTTGTAAGGAGATCTCAGTTATCTGTAAGAATAATAGGGTGGTTATGGTAAGTGATTTTAACTTTCCAAACATAGACTTGGACTGCCATTGTGTTAAAGATTTAGATGGAGAGGAATTTGTTAAGTGTGTACAAGACAATTTTCTGATTCAGTATGTGGATGCACCTATTAGAGAAGGTGCAAAATTTGACCGACTCTTGGGAAATAAGCCAGGGCAGGTGACTGAGGTGTTAGTGGGGGAGCACTTTGGGGCCAGCAACCATAATTCTATTAGTTTTAAAATAGTGACGGAAAAGGATAGACCAGATCTAAAAGTTGAAGTTCTAAATTGCAGGAAGGCTAATTTTGTCAGTATTAGGCAAGAACCTTCAAAAGCTGATTGGGGGCAGATGTTCGCAGGTAGAGGGATGGCTGGAAAATGGGAAACTTTCAGAAATGAGATCATGAGAGTCCAGAGACTGTATTTTCCTGTTAGGGTGAAAGGAAAGGCTGGTGGTATAGGGAATGCTGGATGACTAAAGAAATTGAGGGTTTGCTTCAGAAAAAGAAGGAAGCATATGTCAGGTATAGACAGGATAGATCAAATGAATCCTTAGAAGAGTATGAAAGCAGTAGGAGTATATTTAAGAGGGAAATCAGGAGGGCAAAAAGGGTACATGTGATAGTTTTGGCAGATAGAGTTAAGGAGAATCCAAAGGGTTTTTACAAATACATTAAGGAAAAAAAGGTAACTAGGGAGAGAAAGGACCCCTCAAAGATCAGCAAGGTGGCCTTTGTGTGGAACCACAGGAGATGGGGGAGATACTAAACCAGTATTTTGCATCAGGTTTTCCTGTGGAAAAGAATATGGAAGATATAGAATGTAGGGAAATAGATGGTGACATCTTGAAAAATGTCCATATTACAGAAGAGGAAGTGCTGGATGTCTTGAGACGGGTAAAGGTGGATAAATCCCCAGGACCTGATCAGGTGTACCCTTAAACTCTGTGGGAAGATAGGGAAGTGACTGCTGGGACCCTTGCTGAGATATTTGTATCATCGATAGTCACAGGTGAGGTGCTGGAAGACTGGAGATTGGCAAATATGGTGCCATTGTTTAAGAAAGGTAGTAAGGACAAGCCAGGGAACTATAGACCAGTGAGCCTGACGTCGGTGGTGGGCAAGTTGTTGGAGGGAATCCTGAGGAACAGGATGTGCCTGTATTTGGAAAGGCAAGGGCTGTTAGGGATAGTCAACATGGCTTTGAGCATGAGAAATCCTGTCACACAAACTTGATTGAGTTTTTTGAAGAAGTAACAAAGAGGATTGATGAGGGCAGAGCATTAGATGTGATCTATATGGGCTTCAGTAAGGCGTTTGACAAGGTTCCTCATGGGAGAATGGTTAACAAGGTTAGATCTCATGGGATACAGGGAGAACTAGCCATTTGGATACAGAACTGGCTCAAAGGTAGAAGAGGGTGGTGGTGGAGGGTTGTTTTTCAGACTGGAGGCCTGAGACCAGTGGTGTGCCACAAGGATCGGTGCTGGGTCCACTACTTTTCATCAGTTATATAAATGATTTGGATGTGAGCATAAGAGATATAGTTAGTAAGTTTGCAGATGACACCACAAAATTGGAGGTGTAGTGCACAGCAAAGAAGGTTACCTCAGTGTACAATGGGACCTTGATCAGATGGGCCAATGGGCTGAGGAGTGGCAGATGGAGTTTAAATTAGATAAATGTGAGGTGCTGTATTTTCAGAAAGCAAATCTTAGCGGGACTTATACACTTAATGGCAAGGTCCTAGGGTCTGTTGCTGAACAAAGAAACCTTGGAGTGTAGTTCATAGTTCCTTGAAAGTGGAGTTGTAGGTAGATAGGATAGTGAAGAAGGCGTTTGGTACGCTTTCCTTTATTGGTCAGAGTATTGAGTACAATAGTTGGCAGGTCATGTTGTGGCTGTGCTTTGCAGCACCATACTCTCTACTCTGATCTCCAGCATCTGCAGTCCTCACTTTCTCCTACACTTCAACCAAGTCAATATTGCTTTTCTAAATTCCAGTGGAAACAAATCCAGCCTGGTCCAACCTTTCCTCATAAGGCAACCCATTCATTCTAGTTAGCAATCTAGTAAACCTCCACTGTATTTTCTGTAATATATTGACATCCTTCCTTAAATAAGAAGATCAAAACTGCACAGTTTTTGAGACTAAAACAGAAATTACTGTCAAAACTCAGCAAGTCTTCGTCAGAATTGGTGAGCAAGGTTCTGATGAAGAGTCACCAGACTTGAAACACTAACTCTGCTTTCTTCCCACAGATGCTACCAGTCCTGTTAAGCTTCACCAGCAATTTCTGTTTTTGTTTCAGATCTCCAGCATCTGCAGTACTTTGTTTTATCACAGTATTTCAGATATAGTCCTTTATAATTGAAGCATAACCTCTTTACTTTTATGTTCAATTCCTCTTGTTATAAAATATAGCATTCCATCAGCCTCTTGTTTATCTGCTATGCCTGCATACTAATTTTTTGTGACCTGTGCATTAAAATATCTAAATCCCCTAACTCCACTTTCAAGGAACTATGAACTACACTCAAAGGTTTCTTTGTTCAGCAACAGACCCTAGGACCTTGCCATTAAGTAATGCTCTGTTTTTTCATTCTGCCTGCAAAAGTGAACTTCACATTTTCCAACGTTATACTCCATCTGCTAGATTTTTGCCTTCTCACTCAGACTATCTATATCTGTCTGCAATCTCCTTATGTTTGTTTACAATGTACCTTCCTAATTGTCTCAGTGTTGTCTATGACTTAACTACCATGCCTTCCCTCTCCTCATCTAAGTCATTGATGTAAAGTGTAAAAGGTTGAGGCCTCAGCACAGACTTCTGCAGGGCTCTACATGTCACATCCCGCCAATTAGGCAAAGGCTCATTTATACATTCTCTCTGTCTTAGGCTGGTCAGCCAACTTTGTACCCATGTTAATAAATTACCAGTATACTATGAGCTTGTATGTTCAGCAATTAAGTTTGATGCAAGCCCTTACCAAGTGCCTCTGGAAATCCAAGTACAATGTCTACAGGGCTCCCTTCATCTGCAACACTTGTTATTCATTCAAATAACACTGATAAATTGGTTAAACATGATATCCTTTTGACAAAACAATGCTAACTAAAGAAGGGGTGGGGGCAGTTTCCTCCCACAATCCAAAGATGTGCAGGTTAGGTGAATTAGTCAGAAGGAAATGGGTCTGGGTGGGTTACTCTTCGGAGTGTTGTTGTGGACTTGTTTGGCCGAAGGGCCTGTTTCCACATTGTCGGGAATCTAATGTAACTGTGCAAAGCTATAGCCTCTTTCATGATTGAATCTAACACATGTCCCAGGTCATACGACAAGTTAACTGGTCTACAATTTCCTGTTTTCTACCTCCCTCCCTTCTTGGACAGAGGGATTATAATTTTTGGTTTCCAGTCCTATTGATCCTTTTCCTCAGTCTAGCAAATTTAGCACCAACACATCTACTACCACATCAGCAATCTCTTTTAAGAGCCTAGGATGAAGTCCATCTAGAATCAGTGTTCAACATCCTCTGCAAATGGATGCTACATTCCTTATGATCGGGTGTGTCCTTTCATTACTCAATAGCTAGACATGCAATGCTGTGTTCCAATAAGGCTTCCCTGCTGTATGAACTGGGCACCACAGTCATCCAGGTGTGTCTTCAAATACAATCTTTCAAAAGGTGGATTAATTATCATTTTAATATGATGGAGCCAGAAACAAATGTTTTACTTTAGCTGCTGACCAATAACGTAAATTTTCTCGTATCCAATGTTTCCATTCTGGATAGGTCATTAAAAATTTCAACTGATTCCTTTCATGTTGAGGGGGTGACCTGCTAACAAAACTGGCTGCTAAAAATTGCTTCAGCTGAGATCAAAAAGGGCAACACATTCCAGTCCTTACTGTAAGAACATTTACTGTGAGGTTTTGTAATGAATGTTTATTGTATTAAGCAATGCAGATGTGTTATCTAACTTATGAATCAAACTCCAATGCATCTGGCTGTCCTGTGAATCTGATCCCATAACTGCAAAATTTAACTTGTTAGTTCTGTTTTAATATAAATTATACAAAGTCCATTCCTGTGGTACAATGGTCAATAATCTTGAAACATGACAGTATGGGGTCAAACTAGGTTGGTAATTACTCATTACTCAAAAAATAACAGTTGCATCCTTCTAAGAGTCAATGGTCTTCCTAAACCTCAGATTTCAATCAATTGAGTGTTTCAGCCACACAACAAGAACAGCATACTTAATAGCTTATTTAAATTTTTGAAATATAGAAAATAAGAGCAGGAATAAGCAATTCAGCCCTTTGAGCTTGCACTATCATTTATTATAATTATTGCTTATCTTCCAACTCGCCTATTCTTGCTTTCCCACCTCCCGCCCCATATCCTTTCATCTCTATAGCCCCAAGTGCAGTACCTAAGTCCTTCTTGAAATCGTTCAATATTTTGGCCTCAACTGCTTTCTGTGGTCATGAATTCTCCAAGCTCTGGGTGAAAAGAGTTCTCCTCATCTCAGTCTTAATTGGTTCACCCTGTATCCTTAGACTGACCCCTGGTTCTGGACTCCCCTGCAATAGGGAACATCCTTCCAGCATCTACCCTGTCTAGTCCTGTTAGAATTTTATAGATTTCTATGAGATCCCCCCTTCATTCTTTTAGTGAATATAATCATAACTGATGCAATCTCTCCTCGGACATCAGTCTTGCCATCCCTGGAATCACTCTGGTAAACCTTCATTGTGCTCCCTCCACTGCATAGAGTCATAGAGATGTACAGCATGGAAACAGACCCTTCGGTCCAACCCGTCCATGCCGACCAGATATCCTAACCCAATCTCGTCTCACCTTCCAGCACCCGGCCCATTTCCCTCCAAAGCCTTCCTATTCATATACCCATCCAAATGCCTTTCAAATGTTGCAATTGTACCAGTCTCCACCACATCCTCTGGCAGCTCATTCCATACACGTACCACCCTCTGAGTGAAACAGTTGCTCCTTAGGTCTTTTTTAATATCTTTCCCCTCTCACCCTAAACCTATGCCCTCTAGTTCTTGACTCCCCGACCCCAGGGAAAAGACTTTGTCTATTTACCTTATCCATGCCCCTCATAATTTTGTAAACTTCTATAAGATCACCCCTCAACCTCCAATGCTCCAGGGAAAACAGCCCTAGCCTCTTCAGTCCCTCTCTATAGCTCAAATCCTCCAGCTCTGGCACTATCCTTATAAATCTTTTCAGAACCCTTTCAAGCTTCACAACAACTTTTCAATAGGAAGGAGACCAGAATTGCATGCAGGGCAACCAAGGCAATGTATAATTGCAGCAAGACATCCCTACTTTTATACTCAAATCCTCTCACTATGAAGGCCACATTCCATTTACCTTCTTTACTGTCAGCTGCACCTACATGCTTACAATCAACAAGTGGTGTACGAGGACACTCAGGTCTCATTGCACTTTCCCTTTTCTCAATTTATTGCCATTCAGATAATAATCTGTCTTCCTATTTTTGCTACTGAAGTGGATAACCCGACATTTATCCAAATTATACTGCATCTGCCATACATTTACCATCTTACTCTTGTCTATATCACATTGAAACATCCCTGATTCCTGCAGATTGCCCTCCCATCTATAGAGCATAGAACATAGAAAAGTACAGCATAGAACAGGCCCTTTGGACCACAATATTGTGCTGAAGATTAATCCTAATGTAAAATCAAATTACCTCACCTACACACCCCTCAACTCACTGCTGTCCATGTGCATGTCCAGCAGTCGCTTAAATGTCCCTAATGACTCTGCTTCCACCACCACCACTGGCAACGCATTCCATGCATTCACAACTCTCTGTGTAAAGAACCCACCTCTGATGTCTCCTCTATACCTTCCTCCTAACATCTTAAACTATGACTCCTCGTACCAGTCAATCCTGCCCTGGGGAAATGTCTCTGGCTATCGATTCTATCCATGCCTCTCATTACCTTGTATATCACAATCAGTTCACCTCTCTTCCTCCTTCTCTACAGAGAGAAAGGTCCGAGCTTCGTCAACCTCTCTTCGTAAGCCAAGCCCTCCAGTCCAGGCAGCATCCTGGTAAACCTTCTTTGCATCCTCTCCAAAGCTTCTGCAACTTTTCTACAATAGGGCGACCAGAACTGGATATAATATTCCAAGTGAGGTCTCACCAGGGTTTTGTAGAGCTGCAGAAAAACCTCATGGCTCTTAAACTCTATCTCCCTGTTAATGAAAGCCAAAACGCCATATGTTTTCTTAACAACCCTATCCACTTGGGTGGCAACTCTGAGAGATCTTGAACACCAAGATCCCACTGTTCCTCCACACTGTCAAGAATCCTGTCTTTAATCCTATATTCAGTTCGACCTTCCAAAATGCATCACTTTGCAATTATACGGGTTGACCTCCATCTGTCATTTCTCAGCCCAGCTCTGCATCCTGTCTACGTCGCGTTGCAGTCTGCAACAGCCTTCGAGACGATCAACAGCACCTCCAACCTTTATGTCATTGGCAAATTTACTAATCCACCCCTCAACCTCCTCATCCAAGTCATGTATAAAAGCTACAAACAGCAGAGGCCCAAGAACAGAGCCCTGTGGGACACCACTCACCACTGACCTCCAGGCAGAATACTTTCCATCTATAACCACTCTCTGCCTTCTGTCAGCCAACCAATTCTGAATCCAGAGAGCCTAATCTCCCTGTATCCCATACCTCCTGACTTTATGTATGAGCCTACCATGGGGAACCTTATCAAATGCTTTGCTGAAGTCCATATACACCACATCCAGCTTTGTGTCATCTGCAGATTTGGAGATATTACATTTAGGTCCCTCATCCAAATCATTCATATAACTTATGAATAACTGGGGGTTCAAGCATGGATCTCTAGTCCCACTAGTCACTGCCTGCTATTCTAAAAAAGACCCATTTATTCTTACTCTGTCTACCAACCAGTCTTCTATCCATCTCAAAACACTGTTCTCCAATTCCATGTACTTTAATTTTACACACTAATGTCTTATATGGGACTTCGTTGAAAGCCTTCTGAAAGTCCAAGTAAACCACCTCCACTGGCTGTCCCTTATCAACATTGCGACTTACATCCTTGAAAAATTCCAGTAGATTTGTCAAACATGAACTTCTTTGCATAAATCCATGCTGTCTCCTGTCTCATCCAGCTACTGTTTTCCAAATGATCAGCTATTTAATCTTTTATAATGGACTTGAACATTGTCCTCTCTACCAACATCAAGTGGACTGGACTATAATTCCCATAGTTTTTTCTCTGCCTTCCTTCTCTAATAGAGGGGTTATATTAGCCCACTTCCAAGCTCTAGATACTGTTCCAGACTCTATAGAATCTTAGAAGATGACCACCAATGCATCCGCTATTTCTAGAGCCACTTCCTTAAGTACTCTGGGATGTAGAACATCATGCCCTGGGAATTTATTTGCCTTCAATCCCACCAATTTCACCAACACTATTTCCTTACCAATATTGATTTCCTTCAAAACCTTCCTCTGGCTAAACCCTGTGTTCTCCATTGTTGATATGTTATTTGCATCCTACTATGTGAAAATCAGAACATTTGTCTGCACTCATCGTTTTTGCTTCACATACCTATAGAAACTTTGACAGTCAGTTTTTATGTTCCCCATAGGCTTTATTATGTGCTCGATTTTACTTTTCTTAATCAATCCATTTGCCGAATTTTAAAATGCTCCTAGTGCTCAGATCAGTTTTTTTTCTGATCAATTTGTATGCCTCTTCCTTTGATCTAATACTACCTCTAATGTCTCTTGTGAGCCATGGTTTGGCCAATTTTCCCACTTTACTTTTGTGCCAGACAGGAATGAACAATTGTTGCAATTCACTCATGTGCTCTTTGAATATTTGCCATTGCCATTTCACCATCATCCCTTTAAGTAACATTCCCAATTATCATAACCAACTTGTGCCTCATACCATCGTGGTTTCCTCTATATAAATTCAGGATCCCAGTTGCATAATCAATTATGTTACTCTCCACATTGCTGAAGAGTCATTTTTATTATGATCACACATCCTAAGTGGCCTCACACAACTAGTCTGACAATTATTCCTTCCTCATTACACAATACCCAGTCTAGGATGGTCTGTTCTCTAGTTGGTTCCCCAATGTATTTATCCAGAAAACCATCCTGTATATACTCCAGGAATTCCTCCTTCTACAGTATTGTTCAATCTCAATCTTCATGCAGATCGAAGTCACCTCCTAATTACTAATGTTCCTTTGTTGCACGTGTCTCTAACTTCCTGCTTAATGTCACTTCTAACACCAGCCTTACAATTTGGGGGTTCATTTACAATCAGCTCCAATTTTTTTTGTTCTTTGGTGTTTCTCAGCTCTACCCATACAGATTCAGAGCTAACATCCTTCCTCAATAGTGCATTAATTTCCTCTTTAACCAAGCTATGCAACTCCACATGCAACATTGTTTAGATATGCTGAAAGCCATTTGGAGAAAGGAGAAAAAAGAAGAGTGCATTTATTTCTGACAGCCAAGTGAGTTGAGACCTTTTTCTTGGTTTTGAATCAGGTAGTCTTAGTGGTTTAAAAGTAAACTGAACACTAAATGCAACCTTTCAGCAGAGAAATATGCTATTATTTCTGCATTTTATGATGTGGAGGTGACAACTATCAATGTTTTTAAAGAAGACAACAAGTTCAAAGTAGTTCTTACTTTATCGCGAGCAAAATAAAAGACTCTAGAACACGAATGAAAATATTAATTTTCCTACCGGCATGGGATGCTGTCTCCCTCCCAGCCTGACTGCTTGGAAAACAACTTGCAGCAGATCCATAACAGCAAGAACGACAATTTCAATTTGGTTGCGTAATTGCTTCAGCCTCAACTTTTGCAGTTTTAAGATCAGCTCCTCCATTATCGAGGATGGGGATATTTGTGGACCCTCCTCTTCCAGTGAGTTTAATTGTCCACTACCATTGACAACTAGATTTGGCAGGACTGCAGAACTTAGATCTATGCAGATTTATGAACTTGGTCTCCCACTTGTAAAGATCAGTATATGTGAAGCACTAAGGCTCTCTATTCTTTGATTCTGATAACATTTTGGTTTCATCATTTAGCATTTTGTGTGTTTCCTCTTTCATTTGTTACTCCCAAAAATGCATTTTCTTGCACTTCTCTGCATACGTGAATTTGACCTGTCCCTAATCGTCTTGAAACTTCATAAAAACTCTACATAATTAAGCATAATTTGTATGATCTGCAAACATGACATTCGGTTCCCTATACCCTAAGATCAATAACACCAGCAACCACTCCCCAGAGAATGGCACTGATTACATCCACAGACGAGTAACTCTGTTTTCAGTCAAGAGTGAAATCCTTTCAGAAAGAAAGGTGAATGTAGGACAGCAATGGGAAGGATTTGGGAGTGTGGGGGAAAACAGTGGAATACTGGGATTAAACTACAGTTTAGCACAACTTGTGTCTCATTTCGCTGTCTTTTACTTGTCTGTATCTCTAATGACTTGCACTAGTTTCTGATCTTCATCTTCCAGAAAACTAACTTGTTCTTATTTGTAGTAAACTGTCATTGTTGGAAAATAAGGAAGTTTGGATATTACACAATACAACTTAAATACAATTAGAGGCATTAGAGGTAAAATTTAATAAAGTAATGTTAAACCCAACACAGGAATGAACTGCAAAAGGCTCCACTGGTACAGGACCTACTACAAAAAGTGAACTTTAACCTTTGGCAAGCCACCAATGTTGCTACGAAGGTTGCTGTCAGCAGTCTACAAACTCGATCTGTAAATCACAGTCACAATGCTGAGGATTCTGGCGTGATCTGTGATCAAAGTTCGCACTTAATGTTGTTTTTAATAAGAAACCTACCCTTCATCTGCTGTGTAACTAAATATGGACCCTACCTCTTTAGCCACGTCTGCTTTCTTTGCTTCTGTCATTAATAATCCACTGCAAGAAATAATTTGTGACAAGATCACAAGGACAAATTATCAGATGCTGACTACTTGTCTGGTCTACAACTGTACAACCCTCTGAAATCTCTGCATTCCTGCAGTTTTGGTTTTTTGTTCACTCCCAGATTTCATCACTCCATTGGCAGCAATGCTTTCAGCTGCCAAGGCCCTAATATCTGGAAATCTTTAGCAAACACCCGAGGAATTCTTTCTTCTTTTAAGATGGTCCTTGAAATTTACTCTTTGATGAACCCTTTGGTCACCTGTCCCAACTTCTCTTGATGTGGCTCCACATCAATTTTTCCTTATCATCCTATGAAGTGCTCTAAGATGTTTTATTAAGTTAAAAAATGGCTAGCCAAAGTGGACTACAGGACCCCAAATGGAGCCATCAGCTGAAATTTTGAGCCTGTGACTCCAAGGCAGCAAGGCCCTAAATGGAGCTCCGACTGAGTTATAACATTTGTATCCGGCACTAACAGAGATGCTCCCAACTTACAAAGAATCACCATTGCTCTGGTGGGTCTCCCTCCACCTTTCAGGTTCTCACTTAGGCATTACAAGTCTACTCTGCCACTCAGTATGAGCGTGGCTGATCATCCAACTCAGTATCCTGTTCCTACTTCCTCCCCATCCCTCTAGCTTTAAGAACTTTATCTAACTCTATGACAATTTTCAAGTCTTAAAATGGGGTCACAGTAGGAAAATGTTTAGGAAGTCTAGGCACAAACATCTTCAACTGCTTTATTAATGATTTTTGTTTATGGCACTAATGGATGAATACCAGGCCTCCAGGAATTCCCAAGCTTGTCTTTGATTTGTCTGTCCCAGTATCTCAACATTGTCCCAGTTGAATTGGTGTCCTGAGTATGATACTGGGACAGGGGAAACAAAGCCAAGCCTTTGGGAATTCCTGGAGGCCTGGTATTCATCCACTAGTGTCATAAGCATACATGTTGAAATAGACCCCATCTACAGACCACTACAGTACAAAACTGGAAATAGAAACACCCACCATGACAGACAGAATGGTATAAATTCTGGGCAGATCACAACAACAGTGCTTCATCCTGAAGCTACACAGCACTGAATTTGTCACCCAGTAGGGGGATGAAATGGTTGCAAAAATTCAACCGCTCAGCAAACTGATGAGCAAATCCAACCACAACCCGAGCTACAGATCTTCACAAAAATGTTTAACTTCTTTCCTTCTGCAGAATAAACATATGTCTAAATCTTGACAGTAATAGAATGTCTGGATGATTTTCAGGTTAATAAGTTGTCATCTGTGGCTCAGTGGGTACCACTTGTACTTCAGGGACAGAAGGTTGAGAGTTCAAAGCAGATGGGTAAATCAGAGTCACAAGTTGTTAACTGTGGGCTTTGAGTCTTGGCTAGGTTTTTGTAGTGAGGATTGAACAACCTCTGGGATGGGGTGTGATTTTTGGCTGGAACTATACTTATAGACAACCAGCGCCTGATGGCCATTATATAAAATTCAGAAATCAGTTTGCTAACCCTGTAACTCCAATGATGACCAGAATACTGGCAGGATAGTTCACCAGCAGCCACTGTTCTGCAAGTACAAAAATCACTGTATGAATCCCACAGCTGCAGTATGATCTAAAAGAAGACATTGTGGATTCACACACTTTAAGCAATAGGTTGGCAGATCCGGTGTACACCACTGGCTAATGTTTCCATCTTAACAATTCTGAGCTGAACTGCAATATAGTTTTTAAAAAGTCTTCATGGTCTGTATTTATAATCTATCCTGAATTGACCTCGAGAATGTGGTGATGAGGTACTTCCTCTACCTGTTGCATAGAATGTAGATACGTTCACAATTCCGTTAGGATTAGAGTTTCAGAATTTCAACCATGTGATGGTGAAGGTGCAACAATAAATATCCAAATCAGGATAATGTGTGTATCGGAGGGGAGCTAGGTGGTGGATTCCCTGAACATTTGCTTCCCTTATCCTTCCAGGTGTTAGGGGTTTGGGTTTGCAAGATGTTATTGGTGAGTTGTTTCAGTGCACCCTTATAGATGGTACATACTGCTGTCACTATACATTGCCAACGGGAGTGAATGTTAAAGGTGATGGACGGGGTGTCCTGGCTGTTTTGCTTCTTGAGCACTGCTTCCTCTTCCACCTATTATGACAGGATAATGCAGTACAGGTCTGTGGATTGAATTTGACACCACTTTAATCATTCACACAGTATTGCGCTTTGGAGAGATGATACCCTAGTGGTATTATCACTGGATTGTTAATCCAGAGACCCAGATAATGTTCTGGGGCCCTGGGTTCAAATCCTGCCATGACAGATGGTGAAATTTGAATTCAATAAAAATCTGGAATTAAGAGTCTAATGATGACCATGAACTGATTGCTGGATTTAAAAACCCATCTGGTTCACTAATGCCCTTTAGGGAAGGAAACTGTCGTGGTCTGGACTTCATATGACTCCAGACCTACAGCAATGTGGTTGACTCTTAACTGCCCTCCTGGCAATTAGGGATGGGCAAGAAATGCTGGACCAGCCAGTGATGCCCTCATCCTGCGAATGATTAAAAAAACACTGCATTATCAAGAGCACAGAAAAAGCACTTTCATAGTGCCTTTTGCAACATTAAGGATGTCGTAAACTGTTTTACAACCAACGAAGTAATTTTGAAGTGCAGGCATTTCAATAATGTAGGATATTTGAACCACATTCAAACATAAGCCAAGTGTAGGATCAGAATAGATTTAAAAATCTCTCCAGCACAGCCCGTAGTTTTGAACAATGTCTGAACACTTTGTTGGCAAGTGATGCCTGTAGCAGACTCTGAAGTATTTTATTCATTTTACATTAGGCTTCTGTAGTCTGCCATTCAGTACTCAAGAGAATCCTGTATCCATACATTACAATTATCTTTACTTTTTATGATTAATTTAAGAGTCTCTAAGCAGATGAATGATTTGTTTCCACCTTCTGGTCAATTTTTTTTCTTCTGTGGTTGAGAGACATGCAAGTTGAACAGATAACTTATTTATCTCTCTGAGCAAGTTGATTCAGTCTGCTTGGTCCAGCTCTCTTGCTCGGGCATCTTAACTCAATTAAAAGGAAATGAAGACTGTCTGACCGATGCATGAACCAGTATTCAGCTGAGGGCAGTTCGTTTAAAGCTGGCATATATCATTTGCAGTAATTGCCAACAGGTGACTTCCGATTTGAAAATACTCCTAAGCTCCACAAAATTTATGTCATTAAAGGTCCTATGTGTCAGTTTGTTATGTCACTTTCAAGTGAAAAACCGAACTTGTACACCATCCACACTCAGAATTGTGAAAAACAGGCATCTTGCTGCTATCCTGTACATGTTTAGAGCAGTTTTTTTTTGGTTTATCCCCTTATCCCTCCTTCCCTGAAGCTATTCCTCCCTGGTTGTGGTATAATTTCAAAGGCACAGACTCTTGAACTGTATGCAAATGCTCATTTTTGAAGTGTAAGCATTGAGCCTTTGCATGCTATTCAACTGTACAATACCATAGATCCTATCCTCAAGTTCATATATGCTCTTTGCAACTGGAGATAAATAGATAGCAAGAGGAGCTACAATTGTGACTAATTATTTCCTCTTGCAAGTGGTATTTTGCTTAAATTAGGGTTGAATTTTCCCAGCTCAGTGATGAAGGTGGGGGAGGGGGGATGGGGGCAGGGATTTAGAGTGAAGATGCATTGGAACAGTTCCCCCATGTATTCCCACAGCCAAATATATTTCTCATTTCTTGGTGGGGTACAGGAATGGTTGCCCACAGCATGGAACCAGGAAGCCAATTCAGCTAATTACAGACCCCATAAGTTCAATATTGTGGCTATGTCGACAGTTTGTCATCATTTTGCCTTGGTGAAGATGGAGGCTACCATCTCCATTCCTGAAGAAGGGCCTGTGCCCGAAACGTCGAATCTCCTGTTCCCTGGATGCTGCCTGACCTGCTGTGCTGTTCCAGCAATAAAGTTTCAACTTTGATCTCCAGCATCTGCAGACCTCACTTTCTCCTCGCTACCATCTCCATGTCACTTTCAAGTGAAAAACCGAACTTGTACACCATCCACACTCAGAATTGTGAAAAACAGGCATCTTGCTGCTATCCTGTACATGTTTAGAGCAGTTTTTTTTTGGTTTATCCCCTTATCCCTCCTTCCCTGAAGCTATTCCCAGAAAGGGTTCACCTCACTTGAAGAAGTGTAACAGTTTTTCTCTGATCATTTTAATTTCGAATATAAGCCTCAAAGTGCAGCTCTGTGTTGACGCATTGTTAGTGTTTCTGACTTGCCTCAGGAGTGGCACCTTATTTGGTGGAGTTGCTGAGACTCCTAAGGTGTTAGAGTTCTGATTGGGGTGGAAGTGTTGAGAGTGTACTTGCAAAGAGCAGAGATTACCAAGACTATGTTGTTAGTAAGTGTGGGCTTGAGACTATTGCTTGAGTCATTTGAGCCCTTAAGTGCAGTAGCCTCACAGTTGCTTTGGTCTGTGTCAGCTCCTTGAAGGAGCTATCCAATTAGTCTCATCCCCACATTCTTGGATCTGGCTCTGCTAACATTCTTACTTCAAACATATATCTATCTTCCTTTTGCAAGCTACTACTAAATCAGCTTCTCTTCATTCCATATCATAGCAATTTCCTGTGTTAAAGAAAGAGGTGCCATGCTCACAATGTATTTTGTTCTTTCAAAACTGCACTGCTGTGCAAAACTTAATCATCCTTTACAATCATTGATAGGTGATCCTTCAGACGCTCCATGCCTTTGATCCTCTTCAAAAATTACTATTCCTTGATCTCGTTCTCAATTTACAGAAACCTTTCACAAAATTCACCCTTAAACTCACTCCTCCTTCTGCAGTTTGACATCTTTTTTATTTTATAAAGTGTTGTAAGACATATTAGAGCTGCCACAAGACAATACACAAGTGCTTTAACAACTTGCATTAATGTAGCATCTCTCATGTACTAAAATATCCTGAGGTGATTCACACGTGTTATCAAGGGGTTAGTGCTGTAAACCTGGTCAAAATGGTAGGGTTTAAGCCTTCCTGAAGGAGAAGAGAGAAATAAGAGATGTAGTGTGATTCAAGGAGAGAATTGTAAAACCAGACTCTAGGGTTCAAAGCCATTTTTGGCATGGAGAGGCAATATTGTAAATTACAAGTTATTGCTTTCAGGGAACAGTATGTAGCAGAGAAGTGGAGGTACGTTGCTCATACACTCTCTTGAACAGGACATGGGAAATATGTGACTCTAAATAATATTTTTATTAGATTCACAACATTATTTTCCAGCATGTCAATAGCTAAGTTATCTCCTTGTAAAATGTATGTGAATAACTTGCCACATCTTAGACTGGAGATGAGAATAGCAATGAATAAACCATCATGATGTTTCAATGGCATATCCACAAAGTATGCACAATAATTCTGGGTGCACATTGTATCTGCGTAATTTCTGACTGCACAAATGGTACATTTACACACAACCCACCACACATTTGATTGCACACACTGTATCAGCTCAGATGGATGTTAAAGATCCTGGCTGGGAACATTCTATTGCTGGCCCCTTTCCATTGCCACAATTTTTCATGTGCATTGGTTATGAACTCTTGCATTCAAAGCAGATTTCACACAATCAGTTTGACACATAAGATGATCGAGGAGCTCTCCTGTTTCTCATCCCTCCTTCAGGCAGCACCAAGAAAATAACAACAGATTAACCTCCCGACTACTGAGCACTGCTGTTTGTAGGATCTTGTTGCTGGGTTCACCAGCATAAGCACAGTCACTGTATTTCAAATAATTGACTTCAGGTATCTCAGAGAAGTGATAAGGTACAGCAGAAATATTTTTCAAAGGAAACAAGAGAAAAAAATCAGTCTCTTTACGTGTTTAGATCATTTATAACTCACATGATTCTTACTACATGGCAAAAGAAAATGTTTTGCTGGCTTCCAAGGGTGCTGTAGATTGCAAGATCATTTTGGGGCCAGGAATACTGCATGCCAAAAGCATAGTATAGGTCAACTATCCTTTATCCATACCTCCATGAATCTCTAATCTATGGTGTTTGTAGTAATTTATTACTTTTGTTATGACTACTGATTAAAACATCATTTTGTACAATTCTTGAACCACTTTCCTTTGGGTGGTTAACACTTTGGAAATTAGAAAAGGGGAACCCAAAAATGTCATGATTTACGAGGGAACAAAAAGCTGTCAATATTTAATAAATCCTCAGAGCTGTATAAATATTGGCAGGGGATTCCAAGGAGCATGCCAATATTTAAGGGAATCATCAAAATGTGAAAATTGCTACAGGAAATTTCTATAAATGTAGCAATATTTTTAAGGAATCTTCTCAAGTATGTCCAAGGTACCAATATTTACAATAAATCCCCAGGAGCATGTCAATATTTGTTCATCAACTCTAATGCAGAAACATTTTACAATTTACATTTATTTTGGGCTGTCCCCGTCTGGGCTCATACTCCATGCATGTTATCATTCTCTTCAGTGCAGAATTATAAGGGAGCAACTAGAGTTAAAAAAAATTGCTGAGAAGCAAATTTCTGGGTTTTACAGAAAGCCCTCTTTCTATCCTCCATACATGAATAGGAATTTAATAAAATGTGGCTTCCTTGTAACCAACACTTCTTTGACATAGGTTTCAGGAAATAAAGTAGATTTTAAACTGGAATCTAAAATTAAAACATTTTTCTCATTAAAGGAAACTCCTTGGAGTTAAAAGTAACCAGATTGCAGCAGGACTTCAGGATTGACATCATAGTTAACATCAGAGTCTTGTCCTGCCACATTGTGGTACAAAAGTGCCCTCCCAGCAGTTGGCAGGTTTTTTGTGATTTATTTTCCCCCTCACCAGGAAATGGGCTCAATGCCACTAATGCCGCAGCAAACTACCACTGTGGAGTGAGGGAGGTGGACAGCTAAAAGTTGAGAGTTAATCAACTTTATAGATTAAGTTGAAATAAAAAACAGACTGGTTGTTCAGTGACAAAGCAAGTGCTGGGATAGCCACATAGTCTGCAGGACAACAAAAGCATTACCGTTAGGTAATCATTGCAATGATCATAATAAAGGTGGAAAAAAATCATTAACAGGTTACGTTCTTTGTCAACAACAATTTACATTTATAAAGTGCCCTTAATGTAATAAAATGGCCCACTACTCAGCAGTGTTATCAAACAAAATTTCAATCTGATCCACATAAGGAGATATTTATCCAACTTCTGAGGTTATGGGCATCTTTTAATCTTACATAATTATGCACTCTTGCTTCACAGACAAATGTTCAGCGGATACTGCTCTGAAATGTTATGGTTATGACTAGTCAGCAGGCATGAACATCCTAGAATAGATAATCTCCAAGGCGAGTCTACCTTTTATTATATAAGGCTGTTTGCACATGAAAGGGTTAACTGATACAACCTGAAAGCCGTGTCCATAAGGATACATTGGACCATCCCTGGGAAGAGCTAACCAATAATCATTTCCAGTTGTTCTAGTATTAAGTCCAGTAACTAATACTAACGTATGCTTACTCTTAAGCTTATCCTGATAAGTTATGATCATGTAATGTAAGACCATAAAACGTAGAAGTAGAAGGAGGTCATTCAGCCCATTGAGCTTGCCAGAGATATTGTTAGATTCAGGTACCTATACAATATTAAAAAGACATTTAAATAAGTTCATGAATAGGAAAGGTGTGTAGGGAAATGGACCAAATGGAGGCAGGTGGGACTAGTTTAGTTTGGGAACATGATCAGTGTAGACTAGTTGGACCGAAGGGTCTGTTTCGATGCTGTATGACTGTATGAGTTTATGACTCTTCAACTGAATTTTAAATTGATTTGCAGATGACATAAAGCTGGGTGGAAGGGTGAGCTGTGAGGAAGGTTTAGAGATGTAGCAATCTGATTTGGATAAGCTGAGTGAGTCGGCAAATGCATGACAGATGCCGTATAAGGCAGCTAAATCTGAAGTTATCCTCACTGGTAGTGAAATCAGGAAGGTAGATTATTATTTGCATGGCTGTAAATTGAGAAAGGGAATGTTTAACTTGGTGTCCTCATGCACCTCACTGAAAGTAAGCACACAGGTGCAGCAAGCAGTAAAGAAGGCAAACTGTATGTTGACCTTCATAGCTAAAGTATTAGAGTACAGGAACAAGGATGTCTTGCTGCAAATATATAGAGCATTGGTGAGGCCACGTCTGGAATATTATGTGAAGTTTTAGTCTCCTTATCTAAGGAAAGGTGTTTTTGCTATAGAGGGAGTGAAGCAAAGATTTACCAAATTGATTTCTTGGAATGGCAGGCATTTGGATGGGTATATGAATAGGAAGGGTTTGGAGGGATATGGGCCGGGTGCTGGCAGGTGAGACTAGATTGGGTTGGGATATCTTGTCGGCATGGCCAGGTTGGACTGAAGGGTCTGTTTCCATGCTATACATCTCTATGACTCTATGACTGACGTATAAAGGGAGATTGGTCAATTAGGATTGTATTCATTGGAGTTTAGAAGAATATGGAGGGATATCACAGAAATCTATTAAATTCTAACAGGAGAAGACAGGTTAGAGCAGAAACAAAGCCCCTGATGCTGGGGGAGTCCAGAACCAGGGCTCATCATTTAAGAATAAAGGATAAATCTTTTTAGTCTGAGATGAAGAGAAATTGTTGTGGTTCTGTTCGCCGAGCTGGAAGTTTTTGTTGCAAACGTTTCGTCCCCTGGCTAGGCGACATCATCAGTGCTTGGGAGCCTCCTGCGAAGCGCTTCTTTGATGTTTCCTCCGGAGTTTATAGTG
>NC_057737.1:3949489-3979647 GCF_004010195.1 Chiloscyllium plagiosum | reverse complement strand
CCTGACCTGCTGTGCTGTTCCAGCAATAAAGTTTCAACTTTGATCTCCAGCATCTGCAGACCTCACTTTCTCCCCAGAGAACAGCCAGGGAATTCCTAGAGGCATGGCATTCATCCACAAACTCCATCAACAAACACATCGACCTGGACCCAATATACCAACCACTATAGCGGACAGCTGAAACTGACAACCGGAAGCGGCAGGGACAGACCACTATAAACACCGGAGGAAACATCAAAGAAGCGCTTCGCAGGAAGCTCCCAAGCACTGATGATGTCGCCTAGCCAGGGGACGAAACGTTTGCAACAAAAACTTCCAGCTCGGCGAACAGAACCACAACAACGAGCACCCGAGCTACAAATCTTCGCACAAACTTTGAAGAGAAATTCCTTTGTTCAGAGAGTGGTGAACCTGTGGAATTCACTACTATAGAAAGTGTTGTCGCCAAAACATTATGTGTTTTCAAGAGGGTGTAGGTAAAGCGCTTTTGGCTAAAGGAATCAAGGAATATGTGGGCAGGTGGGACATTGGGCTCAATTATCAGCATTATCATAATGAATAGCGAAGTAAGCTTGAGGGATTGAATGGCCTGCTCCTGCTCCTATCTTCTACGTTTCTATGTTTACTCTGACATTCTTTATTAAACATGTCACCAGTTTTATTAAATATTACATATCACCAGATCCAAAATAGCCTGATCCCTGATCCACAACACATTGTTCGAGGAAAATATCGCAAATACACTGTATGAATTCTTCTTCAGGCTACCTCTGCTAATTTGACTATCCAAATTTACATGAAGATTGCAATCAACCATGATTGATGTACTGCTTTTGTTACATGACCTCATTATCTCCTGATTCACTTTCTATCCCAGTGTATTGTTATCCCAGGTAGATAGGATAGTGAAGAAGATGTTTGGTATGCTTTTCTTTATTGGTCAGAATATTGAGTACAGGAGTTGGGAGGTCATGTTGCAATTGCACAGGACATTGGTTAGGCCACTTTTGGAATATTGCATGCAATTCTGGTCTCCTTCCTATTGGAAGGATGTTGTGAAACTTGAAAGGGTTCAGAAAAGATTTACAAGGATGTTGCCAGGGTTGGAGGATTTGAGCTATAGGGAAAGGCTCAATAGGCTGGGGATTTTTTTCCCTGGAGCGTTGGGGGCTGAGGGGTGACCTTATAGAGGTCTACAAAATCATGAGGGGCATGAATAGGGTAACGAGACAAGGTCTTTTCCCTGGGGTGGGGGAATCCAGAACTAGAGGGCATAGGTTTCGGGTGAGATAGGAAAGATATTAAAGGAACCTAAGGGGCAACATTTTCATGCAGAGGGTAGTGCATGTATGGATTGAGCTGCCAGAGGAAGTGGTGGAGGCAGGTACAATTACAGCATTTAAAAGGCATCTGGATGGGTATATGAATAGAAAGGGTTTAGAGGTATATGGGCCAAAGTGCTGGCAAATGGGACTGTATTAGGTTAGGATATCTGGCTGACATGGATGAGTTGGACCAAAGGGTCTGTTTCTGTGCTGTGCATTTCTATGATTGTATTAACATGGAATACAAATACTGTGCAGACTAGTTCAGTCATATGACCTGTTTTTGTGCTGTGTCATCTCTACAATCCATACAATGCAATTTTAATTCACAGACCCTTCCAGTTTTATCTCCTAATCTCCAGTAGGCTCTTATTTAAACTGGGATAGGGTCCCACATGGGCATATTACCACAATGCTTGTTGACCCCTACTTACTCCAAGTCTGACAACAACTTGGCTCTAAAGTTCAAATTCCTCCACGGCCCTGCCTCTCTCACTCTAGTTATCCCCTTCAACCGTACACCACACTGCTCCACTCTGGGCTGAGATCTCTGAGCTCCTTTAACTCTGGCCTCTTGTCCATCCTTATTTTCATGGTTCCTGATATGGAATCCAAGCTCTGGAATTCTCTTTCTAAGCTCCTCTGCTTCTCATCTCTCTTAAATCTTTACTTAAAACCTACCTCTGTGATCAGGCTGTCCTAGTCAACTGCCCTGGTATCTGTGTGTATGGTTCAATATCAAACTATTTGTCAAAATAAAACACTGGTGAAGCATTTCCAATCCATTTACTACTAAATAGGCACTACATAAATGCAAGCAATTGAATTGTTGCATAATGACTTAAGGATAATTGAATAAATTTCAGGTAGCAATTTTATGAGCTTCACCACCAGAGGTATCAAACAGAAAATGTGTGCCTGAATTTTGGCAGTGTGCTTCTGAATTTCTGATCTGTCCTGTTAGTGATGAGGCTCCATCTTTGCGTACAGACTGAATTATACTTATCATAATGAAATGACATGCGCATTCTCATTCTACAACTCACGCACATGTTATTTTAGATATAAACAAACAGATCTTAACACAGCATAAAGTCTCAGGCTCTGATTCAGAATCAAAAAGATTGAAGCATAAACATGCACAAATAAAATGAGTTAATTGTTAAATTGTGGGGATGGAGTATGGGAAGGAAATATACTTCTACATGTTCCTATAGATACTAATCAAAATGCAACAGCTTTTCGTGTGCTTGGGTTTAGCTGCACTAGACATTCGCATTCAGGAAACACAAAGAGAAATTTTTTTTATAAGTCAATTTTAATATAATACCAAGAAAATGCTCTGGACATCTGGGTTGTGAAATGGGAGCCATTTTGGGCTTGATGCTGGTGAAATACCATGTAAAACACTGATATTCATGTCATGATTCTCCTAACTGTACCATAAAAATGTTCATTTATTTTTTAGCTGAATGCAATAAAATTAACCATCATGATTTATTTATACACTATAAGTCACTCTTCAACACTTATTTAGCAAGATATCACACAGTTCATAATTTTATGGTTTTGCAGATTATGATGACAGATTCTCCAATAAAGCAGCAAGCAATGTGACACCCTGCATCCACACATCTCCAGCAGTGTTACTGTTTGTTTCTCCATATGGCCCACACCGAATGAGAATAGTATGATTTTCCACAAGAATGATCAAACAAGAGAGTAACTGCAATTGAGTTGTTGAGCTAGTAAACAACAGGGAAAAAAATCAAAGGAATGTCAAAATATTATGTCAGATTGCATAGTTCAGTACAAATGTGTAATTTGTGAAAATATGCGACTGTGAAGACATAAATATGAATTACTGTTCACAATTCCTTGACCTGTTACTTATTTCAATTTAAGACCCACCTATTTAGCTGCAGCAAGAGAACACTAATGATGGAGGTTTGGTTCAAAGAGGGTGGCGCTGGAAATATACGGCAGGTCAGGCAGCAACTGAGGAGCAGGAGCATCTGGAATGATGAAGGGCTTATGCTTATAACGTTGACTATCCTGCTCCTCGTATGCTGCCTGACCTACTGTGCTTTTTCAGTGCCACCCTTTTCGACTCTGACTTCTTCAGAATCTACAGTCCCCACTTTCTCCTGTTGAAGATTTAGGATGGAGTAGCTGGGCATGTGAGGAGGATGTTATATCCAATGACAGTGAAACCAAGCAAACAAACTGTTCTCTGTAGAAATTCTGGAGTACCGTTATAGCTTATGTGCATCTTGACTACTTGTGGATATTTCATCACACTCACTTCAGGTTTGTAGCTGATGAAAAACCTTTGAGGAGCTGTGGCTATTCATTAGTAAACAGTTAGTGTTAAACCTACACTTGTAGTCATAGGGCTGATGTGGTTGGTCCACTTCAGCTTTTGGTTAGAAGAGACACTGAAATTGTTAATGGAAGCACTTCAGTGATGTTGGTGTCACTAAAATTGAAGAGACAGTGGCTGGCTTTTTCTTTACAAGATGTGCAGCAAGTCTAGATGTTATCCAGGTCCTGTTGTAGGCTGGTATGTGTTTCTTTATATATAATGCAATGACACACAAATAGGCTGAGCATGTTGTGTTTTGTGGATGTGCTTCTCTTTGAAGACTCAGAATTAAGCTACATTGTTGGGAAGAGCAGAGGAGCTTTATCATGTAACTATAATTTGAACCGAGGCTGTGGCACGGTAATGTCTTTTGGCTAGTACTCCAAAATAATGTCTGGAACATGGTTTTGAATTCCGTCATGGTAGAAATTTGAGTCCAATCTAAAAATCTGGAATTAAAAATTAGTCTAAAGGCAGCCATATAACAATTGTTAGTTGTTGCAGATATCTACTTGGTTTACTGGGATTCTTTAGGGAACAAGATTTGCTGTCCTTACTTGGTCTCAGCTATTGCAGTCAGACCCACAGCAATGTGGTTGACTCTTAACTGCCCTCTGAAAAGCCTCTCAGTTCAAGGATAATAAGTGATGGGCAATAAAACCTGGCCTAGCCAGCAATGCCCACATCCTGTGACAAATAACACAGAAATCTGGAAGTGTCCAATGCAGCCACTGGTTGCATAAAATGTTATATTTCTCATTACTGGAATGTATCAAATTGATAAGCATAAAACCTAGTTTAAAAAACACAACATCATTGGTCAGTCAAAACAGAAATTTAAAAACTCTCATTCTTGTTTTCAAATCCCTCGAGGGCCTCACCACTTCCCATCGCTGTAATCTCCCGAAGCCTTGCAGCCCTCACGAGATATTTGTTTATTCCTCAAATTCTGCCTTCTTGCACATCCCTGAGCTACCATTAATGGTCATATTATCTGCTAAAACCTCCGTCTCTACCTGAATCTGAACTTTGACCAAGTTTTTGGTTACTGTTCGAATATCTGCTTACAAGGCTTGGTGTAAAATTTTGTTTCATAAATTTCCTGTGAAGCACCGTGGGACATTTCAATACATTAAAGATACAATGGAAAAGCAGACTGTTTCTTGTTGAAAGGCAAAAAAATTTGAAGTGAGGGAAGGGACAATGCTTGAAAAGGCTGTGTGTGAATATTAGTGAATGAATGCTTCACACGTTCACATAAAATTCTTTGGTAGGATATTTTAATAGAAGTGCTAACCTGCTTCGAACAACACCTTTGTTTTAAAAGTGTTCACAGGAATTTCACATGGACAAGTTAAGAGTTAGTAGGCTAACATACAGACACCATAATTTTAAAGTCAGTTTCTTTGCACCTTCTGTTAAAGAGAGTCTTAATAGAATCCCATCATACCCGAGTCTGTGTAGCATCATACAAAGTAACAAGGGGTAAGTGAACCTATATCCTTGGACAATTAGTTTAGTGATTCTGTTGTGGGTCTGGAATGACCTCGAGATTTCCCTGGAGTTTTAGCTCCACAGTCTTTTCATGTCATATAATCAATAATACCTGGCATTCTATCCAGAAAGGAGCTGAAGCATGTGCATTTGAGAAATATGCAATATGGAACTTTCTGGGCTTATCTTGAAGCATTCTACAAGTGTAAAACAAATGCTTGACTTCAAAAGTCTCCACATTTCAAATGAGGGACAGGAAAACGAGTTTCAGTGCTGCAAGGAATGTTAGCTGAACGGCAGCAGTGTCTGGAGACTGTTGTGGGGTTATGACCTTTCTGCATATTCATAAAAAGGCCCTCATTCATCATAATTCATCTGAAAACGTTAACCAACCTAATGGGGTGATGTGTGAAAAGTGATTGGATGGTTAGAAATCTGTCTCTTGGCTCTGATGGAGAGACTCTAATTGATTTCATTGTGTGGTAAATAACCCGCCTGCACACAGCATCAGATCATTATCTAACTGCATTTCTATTGATTTTCAGTAATCACTGAATGTTCTTTTTAACTAGATATGTTGAAAGCTTACTGTATAGAATGATGCACAACTCTGCTAAAGATCAGAAGACACTGGGGTTGAAACAGTAATGTGCTGCTCAGAGAGACAGACAAGAATTTGCTATTTTTGCTATATTAAAGTGAAGGCAATATAATGATCTGACATTTGAGAAAACTGTCTCCAGTCTACAAATTAAATATTTTCCTTTCTCCAATCTACAGATTTTTGAGGACCCATGTTTAGTATCACATTATTGCTATTTTTCATGCCTTTTCCCTTTGTTCAACTTTAGTGGTATCCTACAATTAGGGCCTTGTTTCACGACAATGCAGTTTTTAAGAAATCTAGATTCCAAGCCTTTGCACTGAAGAAATTTTCAATTATATCTAACCTGAAAAAGAGAGGATAATTAGATAGCTCTCACAAAGCCAAAACCAGTAGGATGTGTTGAATAACATCCTCCTGAAGAGCTAGGCAAAAGTGAGTACTGCAAATGCTGAAGATTAGAGTCAATAGTGTGGTGCTGGAAAAGCAGGAGGTCAGGCAGCATCCAAGGAACAGGATGAAGGGTTTTTGCCCAAAACGTCGATTTTCCTGCTCCTCGAGTGCTGCATTACCAGCACCACACTCTTAACTCAGCATCCTTCTGAACTTTATCCCTATGAAATGTTCTATAGCTTATGGATGATGCAAATCTACTTAATGTTTAAATGTTTAGATTTCAGTTAACAAGAATAATTGAAGAAAATCCTTTCAGATTTTTTAGTGTTTCAAATTGGGTCCTGAATGATTTTAGAGAAACTAAGGTCCCTACACAGCATAAATGCAAACATTCATATAACAGACTTTAGGTCCATGTGTGTTCAGGCCAATATCAAGATCTTCAATTAGCTAGCTGCACGACAATAGCTGTCTAATTTGTGGGAAGAGGTACCTTAAGGATAAGTAACACGATAAGTGGTTGAAAAATTGCAACTTAATTGTTAACTGTAGATGAGAAATACTAAGTTTGTCCAGAAGTACCTGAACCAACAAAAGTGTCAGATTCAATATTCAAGACTGTGTTGAATTAGTTGATCTCAGTCAAGCCATTGAAAACAACTTAATTAGCCTCAGAGTTTGAGTCACGAAGGAGAAAGTTAAACAAGATTCCCTTTCTTGATTGATATTCATTGACCCCTGGTGGAAATAAATAAGTGGAAAGTGTGAGAAATATACAGTAAATCCAATGTCAATCTGAATTACAAGAGGCAGGAAGCCATTTTGGTGGAGCAGTTCTGCTACATATTTCAATCATTAAACCTATTGGATAACAAAATATTCCTAGATTATGTTTTACTTGTGAGGAGCTTGGTTGTTATCTACCTTTCATGCAGACCACTGGAAATTATTTCAGGTGCTCTGTACAGCTTTTTCAGGTAGGCTTTACTGTGTTTGCGATTTTTAATGAAGAAGTAGAAGTGAATAGTCATTGTCAGCAATTACTCACCAACAAGTATAATTGTCCACCTAGGAAGTTCCATATAACTGGTCATTGGTTCGCTGGATCTTTGTGAGGCCGATGAGCCCGATCTTAGAGCTGCATCTCTGACCACACATTTGGCAGGTGTTTCTGGGAGGTGGAAGTGATCCTAGGCAGCACTTCTTGTGGGTGAGGAGGAGGGGGAAGGCCTCTCTTCTGTGTTCCTCAAAGATCCCTCATCCCTTCTTTGAACAAAAATGGGGTCAGGATCAAAAACCCTTCCATCTTGCTTGATCTTCGGGGTTGGAGCTGTTGGCTCTTGTGTTCTTGTCTGGAATTCTCCCTCACTGACAGTCACTCAAGTTGATGTACGGGTGCTGAAACCTGCTGAAAAAGTGTTCAGATGGGAAATCTCCATGGGTGGCAGAGAAATATGGACTTCTAGGTGTCCTGTCTGAAACTCCAAGATCCTGCTTTTCCATCCACCCTCCAAATTACAAAAACATTTTTATACTGCCTCAGAATTGGTGAACGAACTATTATTATGTAATTCAGTGGGTGGGATGCTGCTTCTGAAAAACAACTGATACTTATATTCTGAATGGCAATGTCTTAGTCATCACAGTGCCCTTAGTCAGGTGATAAGCTGAAATTTGTGCCCACTTAATAGATCAATGAATGATCATTTCCCTGTGTAGAAATGCCACAGACTTGACAATTGTGAAATTGTTAAAAACCGTCATGTTGATGATGTTGCCTCAGCATAATTCACATCAAATGGCAAGACCCGCTTTAACACTGACTTGTTCAAATGGCCTTTCCCAAGGCATTAAACTGAGATCATATCTGAATCTGATACACATTAAAGTCCCATGATACCAAGTGAATTTCTCCTGATATCTTCTCCAACGTTCTTGCCTCAACCAACACCACTTAAAAGCTGTGATTTTGCTGGTTTGGAATGGTAGCTATAATTCAAAATTAAATTCACTGCATGAAGTGCATTCAGACATTTTGATGATGAGTGCTACATAAATGCAAGTCTTTGCTTAATATTTTTCAATTATCTACCTTTGTCATTTCCTCATTTGAAACCTTCAGGGGTCAATGAACACCTGCATCAGAGATCAGCTCAAACATCAAACTCTATGCAGATCAGTGCCCTCAATAGCTGAAACACATTCCCACACGTAATCACTTATCTAATCTCATACCTTTTTAATCTGTCAGTTTGATACAAATCCTTTTTCCTGACATCATGCCAAGAGCTTTGCGTGTAGCTTTTCTGGTACCCTGTATGTGTGTTTTTTTTAGGTCTAGCTCACTTTTAATAATATTGCGATACACTGAATATAACCATCTTTGTAAATTTGTTTAACTCTTCAAAGTTTATGACTAGGCTTAGGTTTGTTCTCTTTTAACATAGCTCAATAAATAGATCAGTATTAAATAGAAGCTGCTTTGTGGCTTCAGCAGAAATAAAAAAAGTCCTTGAAGCAGACTGACACAAAGTAGGGAAGGCTATACTTCATAAATGACAATATGGAACAGATGGACATAGAAACTCAATTGTACAGTGCAGAAGGAGACCATTCAGCCCATCAGGTCTCTGCCAACTTTTTGCAAGAACCATCTAATACATTCAGTTATGTCGTCCTTTCTTTACAGCCCTGTAAATTCTTTCCTTGCAAGGATTTATCAAATTCCCTTTTGAGATTATTATTGAATCTTCTTCAAACATCCTTTCAGGCAGTGTATTCCAGATCACAGCAACTCTCTGTAGATAAACATTTCACCTCAACTTCCTCTTGGTTCTTTCTTACTATAAACTTGAGGTCCCTGGTTACCAATCAATGCTCTGCCAGTGGAAATGGTTTCTCTCTATTTACTGTATCAAAACCATTGTGTTTTTGAAATCCTCTATTAAACTCCATCTGCCCCAGATAAAAGTCTACTCGATGCAAACACAAAATTTGAACTGACTTAACCAATTCTTACTGCTTTATTGTCATAATTCAGGGTTGTTGGCCATTTTTTCATAAAAGAATTTTGAAAGCAGTCACATTTAAAATGTCTATTTTAAATTAAAATGGGGTTTTTATCGATTTACAAATTTCCTTACAGACATTCGTTGCAGCAGTGAGACAAAGAGGATTTATAGTTTAATGGCTAAGGCAGTGAAAATGTATTTACACGATCACCAGGGACAATAGTTAATTCATCATCTCGCCTAAGGCTTCGAGAAAACATGCGCCTCTATTACTCTTAAGACTGCTAGCTATTTGAACACAAAATGAATTCAAGACTCTTGAAAAAAGAAAGATGGACAGTTTTTTTCACAGGACAAACAGGTGAACCACTGAGCTTAGAATGTTGAAAAAAAGGTTAAGCAACTTCCGTTGTCAGAAATAACCAAAATGAGTGAAAACCTACACTTTGGCCAGTCTAAATCGTCCAGTGAGAGAAGAGCTTATGCAATTTATCGAAAGACTAGTGCCAACCAAACGTAGATAGCAGGAAAGGTTTAAATAAGGAATACCTTGGGGAGAAGAAAAGCTAGATGCTACAATGAGGAAACATGGCCATTTTAGAATGAAGAGAATAAAATCAGCTGGTTTACCTAAGAAACAGACTTAAATTTAGATAGAGCCTTTCAGAACAACATGATGTCAAAGAGCACTTTGAAATCAATGAAATACTTTTAAAGTATTGTCAATGTTGTAATATAGAAAGTACAACAGCCAATTTGGTTTCAGATATTCTCAAAAAGCAATGCAGTAATAACCAGAAAATGATTCTTCTTGTGGTGTCAATTAAGGGTCAAATATCAATGGCACTGGGGAGACTTTCCCTGCTCTTCTTCAAAATAGAGTCATGGGATCATTTACATCCACCTGACGGAGGAGCTGGGCCTCAGTTTGACATCCGTTCAAACAGACAGCAATTCCAACTTTGCAGCAACTGCTCAGTAATGCAACAGAGTGACAGTCTAGAATTTTATGCCAAAGTCTCGAGTGGGAATGGAATTCATAATTTCTGACTTACAGGTGAGAAATACCTACTGAGTTACTGCTGCTGGTACTTTATGTACCTGATTAAGGACTGGCCGAATTCTTGCTTTTTGTTTTTTCCTTCTTTTCTCAATGCACAATAAATAAGAGAAAAGCAAATCAACTTCAAAATTATTACTCAGAAGCAGAGAACAAAAACTGTGGGGAAACTGCTGGCTTTTAACTCAATGCTTCTTGTAAAGAACACAGCTAAGAATTATGATTTTTGAAAAAGCTTATGAAAAACAGAAACATGTTTGCCAATACTGAAACCTCTCCCTGTCTAACTCCCACCAGTCCTGTCCAAGACATCTTGATTTACGCTAAGAATTATTTTCTAGCTAAGTTTTAATACCTCACTCAAATTGTCATTCTTGAAGTGTCCACTGAGTTTTGGTAGGATATTTGTGTGAGAAATGCTTAACATCCATGAGCAACAGAATGCCCACACCTTTACAGAAAATAATGCAAAATGTTGAAAAGCAAAAACCTGAGCCGATTTTACATCTTCCTATATCATTGATGTTGAGACAAGTTTTAATGGCTTAAACTGACATCTTGGTAAAATCGGTGAACTGAACTTAGATAGAAGACTGAACCCTTATTTTTTATGTGGCTGCAGTTCTACACTAGGAAGTACCACTGCCCAAGACTATGAAAGGAATGTCTCTCCAACCTAATTGTAGAATATCTGTCATATGGCTGTGCAAATATTATTAGAGCTTTCATATTAAAAGCTGAAAGCACTTCTAGATTTTTACACACAGAGATGCATCTGTCACGTGGGACTAAGATGCCATTTACCGTTCCTCAGTGCCCTGGGTCAACTGTCTATCTTCTAAGTGTTTAAAGTAAATTGAGTTAAATCAAAGAGGATCTTTTCTAAAATATTTGTCAAGAATGTGAGGCTTAAATAGCTGGTTATACATTTCAACAACATACTGATGTTCTACAGCTAAGGAATGTCTAATTTTCACATCAAAATTATATAAACCAAGTTGATTTATCCTGCGATCACAAAACAGGAACTGCAGCTGTTTTTTTCAATCATCTCTCTGCAATGCTTTATTTCCCAGGACAGAATGTTTGAGTCACAAGATACATCTGAATAGGCTGATTAAAAAATATATTTTGAGAACACATTCATAGGACAAGGACGTCGCTGGTTTGGCCAGCATTTATTGCCCATTCCAGAGAGCAGTTAAGAATCAACCAGGTTGCTTATGGGTCTGGAGTCACACGCAGGCCAGACCAGGTAAGAATGGCAGATTCCTCCCCAAAAGATCATTAGTGAGCCAGATGGGTTTTTCATGGTCATCATTAGGCTCTCAATTCCAGATTTTACTAAATTCAAATTCCACCATCTGCTGTGGTGGGATTTGAACCAGTGTCTCCAGACTATTACCTGTGTCTGTGGATTAACAATCGAGTGATAATACCACTAGGTTTCCCTGACAAAAGAACAGGAGCACATTCAGGCCATAGTCAAATTCTTGTTAAGAGCTAAATTTCTCTTCATTTCACAGTACTGACTTTTGGGAAAAGGTGTCAATGTGCTACCATAAACAAATTACTGTTACAGAAACCTTTTGGAATCATTGCACATTATTACAGATAAGAGAACTGGTTGGAAGATCAGAATAGGTTAGTCTGAGCCAGTTCCAAATGGAGATTTTTTTACAGCATACAACTACCCAAATTTCACATTGAATGACAATCATAAAAGAGCATAATGAGAGTGGTGTACAGGCCCCCTGATGAAGGAGGCATTTCTGAAGCCGACCTTATAGTTGTAATCTAGACAAAGGAACTGAGGGCATTGTTGCCAAGTTTGCAGATGAAACAAAGAGAGGTAGTGCTGAGGAAGCGGGGAGGCTGCAGAAGAATTTGGAGATGCTAGACAAATGAGCAAAGAAGTGGCAGATGGAATACAATATGGCAACATGTGAAGTTATGTATTTTGGTAGGAAGAATAGAGGGTTAGACAATTTTCTAAACAGGAAAAGGTTTCATAAAACTTAAGAGCAAATGTACTTGGGAGTCCTAATTCAGAATTCTCTTACGGTTAACATACAGGTTCAGTTGGCGTTTAGGAAGGCAAATGCAATGTTGGTACTCGTTTCAAGACAGCTAGAAAACAAGAGCAGAAATTTACTGCTGAGGCTGCATAAGGCTCTAGTCAGGCTGTATTTGAAATATTGTGAGCAGCTTTGGGCTCCGGATTGAAGGAAAGATGTGTTGGTGCTGGAGAGGGTCGAGGGGAAGTTTACAAGAATGATTGCAGGGATGAGGGGCGTTTTTGACTGAAACTTTCAGGATAGTAAGAGACCCAGACAGAGTAGTGGTGGAGAAAGTGTTTCCAATAGGAGAAACTAGGAGCTGGGGTTACTGCCTCCGGGTGAAGGTGCGACAATTTGGAACTGAAATGAGGGAGAATCTTTTCAGCCAGAGAGCGGTGACTCTGGAACTCATTGCCACAGAGGGCTGTGAAGGCCAAGTCATTGAGTGAATTTAAGAAAAAGATAGATAGTTTCTTCATTTTGTAAGAGGATCAAGGGTGACAAGAAGAAGGCAGAAAAATGGGGTTGAGAAACATATCAGTCATGATCAATGGCGGAGCAGACCCAATGGCCTAATTCTGCTTCTCTATCTTATGATTATGGTCTTATAGTCACTGAGAGGACACAAGTTGGCTGACACGGGAAACAGAAAATTATACTCGTGCAGCATGCCATGCTAGGACTGAGAAATATTATTGGACAGAGTTGAGAAAGCTTCCTGCATCACACTACACCTGCTAGTGCATGCTGCTTACATGGACATGCTCCATTCCCTAGGACAATTAACTTGATAAGAATAAAATAATTAAAATATAGAAATACAATGTTTGGGAAACACTGCTGGGGATATCAGGTTCACAGCTTGTCAATTTACCTTAGTAAGGTTAAGGTCATAGACATATCATGATGTAGAATTTTCAAAGCTTGTTTCTAACGTCAACCATCTTCCCAGCAAACATTGGCACAGATGCTCCCAAATTGGTGTGAAAACTCTGTGAAGTTATCTCTGAATGCTTTGTTTGTTTGCTAATTATAGAGATCTCTTTATTCACTTTGTTAACATGCTAATTGAATCAGATGCACTTCATTCACCAAATACCACATCCAAAAAACTGGAAGAACGGCAGATGCTGGAAATCAGAAACAAACACTGAAACTGCTGGAAAAGCTCAGCAGGTCTGGTAGCACTTGTGGAGAGAAAGCAGAATTAAAGTTTCAGGTCAAGTGACTCTTCCTCAGAACATGGTATCTGGGAAAAAGTTGTTTTTTAATGCAAAAGATAGGGTGGGTGGGGGGGTGTAGATAAGGAGTAAATGATAGATGGAGATAGAGCCCAAAGAGAAAAAAAGTTGGACATACAGACAAATGGATTACGGTCATCCTGGGAGAATGAACAGCTGCTAATGAGGACTATTAGTAGCGAACAATGGATTGTGTGTAATAGCAGACCATGCGATAACAGGATCTAGTGTTCTGGGGTAAGGACATGGGAGAAGGTACCTCAAGTCCTAAAATTGTTGAATTCAATATTGAGCCACGAAGGCTGTAGGGTTCTGAGGTGGTGTTCTTCCAGCTTGCACTGAGCTTCACTGGGGTACCACTGGATACGATGGCCAGGGAATGCGGTGGTGTGTTGAAGTGGCAGTCAACAGGAAGATCAAGGTCTTTTTTGTTGACAGAATGTAGGTGTCCTGCAAAGTTGTCACCCAATTTATGCTTCATTTCACTATTGTAGTCGAGAACACATTGCGAGCTACAAAAGCAGTAGACTGAGTGAAGCGCAGGTAAAATGCCACTCCATCTGGAAGGTGTATTTGGGCCCTTGGATACTGAGGAGGGAGAAAGTAAATGGGTAGATGTCTGTGTGTGTGAGAGTGAGATGTTGGGAATGAAGGAAGAGTGGAGGGAATGGTCCTAGTGGAAAGGAGGGGAGGTGAATATGTGTCCAGTGGAGGCATCTCGCTGGAGGCAGCGGAAATAGTGGCCAATGATTTTTTGGATGTGCATGCTGATGGGATGGTAGGTAAGAGAAGGGGAACCCTATCGCTGTTGCTGGATGGAAGAGGTAGGTAAGGGCCAAGGTGCAGGAGACAAGTCAGACCCAGTTAAGGGCCTTGTCAACAGCGATGCTGGGGAATCCTCAGTTGAGGAAGAAGGTGGACATTTTGGAGACTCTCTTGTCAAATATTGGAACATATGTGAAGGAGATGGAGGAACTGGGAAAACAGAATAGAATCTTTACGGGAAGCAGGGTGTGAGGATATATAGACCAGGTAACTGTGGGAATCAGTGGGTTTATAGTGGATATTAATGACCAGTCTATCCCCAGAAATAGAAGCAGAGATGCCGAGGAAGGGAAGGGAGGCGTTAGACATGGACCAGGTGAAAGTGACAGTGGGGTAGAAATTGTAAATGAAATTGATAAACATTTCAAATTCCGGACTCGACAGGGAAGCAGATCCGATGTTGACATCAATATACTGGAATAAGGTTGTGGATGGGGTCTGGAATAGATTTGGAACATGGAATGTTCTGCACATCCAACAAAGGGACAGGCATAACTGGGGCCCATGTGGGTACCCATGGTCACCCCTTTGACCTGAAGAAAGTGAAAGGAGTTAAAAGAGAAGTTGTTCAGTGAGAATGTGCTCAGCAGGCGGAGGAGGTGGTGGTAGATGGAGATGGTTCAGGCCTTTCTTCCAGGAAGAAGTGAACAGCCCTGAGACCATCCTGATGGGGAATAGATGTGCAAATGGATTGCATGTCCATGGTAATGAGGAGATGGCTGGAGCCTGCAAACTGGAAATTCTGAAACTGAAGTAAAGCATCAGAGGAATCACAGATATAAGTGAGAAGGGACTGGATAAGGGGATTGGATATAATGAGTTGAGTTTGGAAGAGATGAATTCTGTGGCTTAGGAGCGGGCAGAAACAATAGGTCTGCACGGGCAGTACTGTTTGTCAATTTTGGACGGCAGTAGAAGTGAGCTGTTTGGGGTTGGGTGACTATAAGCTTGGAGGCAGTGAGGGGAGTTCACCAGATGAAATGAGGCTAGTGACTGTTGTAGACATAGTAGCTTGATGTTCCATGGTGCAGGTTCAGGTCATGGTCTAGGGGAAATAGGAGGAGGTATCTGACAGCTGGCACTTAGCCTTTGCAAGGTTGAGCAGAAAGTGTGTTGCTGGAAAAGCACAGCAGGTCAGGCAGCATCCAAGGAACAGGAGAATCGACGTTTCGGGCATGAGCCCTTCTTAAGGTTGAGGTCAGTTCGCCAGAAAACAAAAGCAGCACCCCTATCAGTAGGCCTAATTACAAAGTTGGGGCTGAATCTAAGAGCACAAGTGCAGTCATTTCAGCGGAAGATAGATTGGAATGGGTAAAGGTAGCAGAGAAATTGAGGTGACAAATATCATGTTGACAGTTCTCAAAGAACAGGTCAAAAGCAGGTAAAAGGCCAGCTGGAGGGATCCAGGTGGAGGCTGGAGGGGCAGTGTAGGTGGTGGGAGAAGGGGTCTGTGGGATGGGGAGAAGAAATGGGCACAGAAGTGAAGGTAATAGAAGAAGAGCTCAACATCACGTCATGCCTGAAATTCATTAAGCTGAGGATGCAGAGGGATAAAACTGAGTCCTTTGCTGAGTACAGAACATTCAGCATCAGACCAGTGTTTAAACCAGTGTTTCAGTGTTGACACATTAACTCCAATCTAAAGCAGATGACTGTGCTGAGAGAAACAATGAGAAAATAACAATAAAATCCTGTCTTTGAAACACAGAACTACTGACAATAGAATCATTAAACAAAATTCTTCTGTTTTACATTTTCATCCCTTACAGTGGCAAATATCCTGACATAAGATTATCTCGTTTTGTGTGACTCGGTTGAGAAAATGAACAGCCCAATTACACAGACTAGTAGATTTCATTGAAGAATCAAAGGACAAAGAAAGCCTATTCCAGCTCGATGCAGTAATTTTCTCTGAGTCAGAAGGTTGTAGGTTCAAGTTCCCCTCCAACAGTTTAAGCACATACTAACAGATTGACAATCCAGAATGGTGTTGAGGGGCTGCTACATTGTCACAGGTGCTGTTCCAATCCACCTAACCTGCACATCTTTGGATTGTGGGAGAAAACCAGAACACCTGGCGGAAGCCCACGCAGACATGGGGAGAATGTGCAAACTCCACACAGTCACCTGAGTGTGGAATTGAACCCAGGTCCCTGGAGCTGTCAGGCAGCAGTGCTCATCACTGAGTTACCATGCTGCCGTTTTCAAGTGGTTTAACACTTTTTAAGGTGCTGAATAAATCCAAGTTCTCTCTCTACTGCATTAGTACCAGTTCTTTGATCATGACTTGGTCAGGAATTGATTTCCAAACATGCTGAGTTAATTGATCTCAATTGAAATGGTGATGATTGATGGCAAAATTAGTCAGCATTCTTGATTGCTCTTGAATAATCTGCAAGCAGTTTCTAATCAACCAGTTCAGATGTGTTACCAATATGGATGGGATTTGAACTTGAGGCTTCCTAATCTAGAGGTAGAGACATTATTACTGTGCCACAAGAGGCTCCAGTACTGTTCTGTGCACATAATGGTGTGATATGGCTTAGTTGTGTTGTTTTCCAGTCTGTTGGGAAGGGGAGACGATGAAATAGTGATAATGTTATTGGACTACTAATTCCGATGCCTTGTCGTATTTCCTGAGGGCACAGTTTCAAATCCCATCACTGATCCCATCCCATGCAACTGGAGGAATTTAGCTCTAATTAATATGTAGCAAAAAAGGCCGATGGCATGCTTGCCTTAATTGGAAGGGGCATTGAGTATAAAGATAGGCAAGTTATGCTGCAGCTTTGTAGAACTTTAGTTAGGCCACAGCTGGAATATTGCATACAGTTCTGGTCACCATACTACTAGAAGGATATGGATGCTTCAGAGAGGGTTCAGAAAAGATTTACCAAGATTTTGCCTGGTTTGGGGTATTTTGGCTAAAAAGGAAGGTTGGATAGACTGTTTGTTTTCACTGGAATGCAGAAGGTTGAGGGGCGATTTGAAAGAAATTTATAAGATTGTGAATGGCATTGGCAGAGTGGAAACTGTGAAGCTTTTTCCCAGGGTGGAGGGGTCAATTATGAGAAGATACAGGTTCAAGGTGAGGGGGAGAAGTTTAAAAGGCAAGTTTTTCACACAAAGGGTGGTCAGTGCCTAGAATGTGCTGGCATTCAAGAAGCATCTGGATGAATACATGAATAGGAAGGGAATGGAGGGATACGGATCCTGTAAGTGAAGCCAGTTTTCGTATGGAAGGACAAAATGTGTCGATGTAGCTTTTGAGAGCCAAAGAGCCTGTTCCCTGTGCTGTATTGTTCTTGATTCTTGGTATGTCTGGAATTATGCTCAGTCAATTGTTATAAATTAAGTTAGAAGATTTTGCAGCATGAAAAGAGGCCTTTCCACCCATATACTCACATTGATCATCAAACAGCTGTCTACTCCAGTCCAGTTTTCTAGCTCTTGGCCCATGTGTTGTAGGCTATGGCACTTCAAGTGATCATCTACCTACTGCTAAAATGTGATGGTTCTCACCTCAACCATTCTTTCAGGCACTGAGTTCCAGATACCCTCCCCATTCTCTGAATGAAAAAAAGTCATTAAATCTCCTCCAAAGCTCCCGTTCCCTAGCTTAAATCCATGGCCTTGAACACTTGTCTTTCTACCAAGGAGAAAAGATTTGACCTACCAACTCTCATAATTTTGTATATCTCAAACAGGTCCCCTTGAGCCTTTTCTGCTTTAACAAAAAATATCCTCAGCCTATCTAGTCTCTCTACATTGCTGAAATGCTCTACCCCAAGCAACATCCTGGTGAATCTTGTCTTCACCCTCTCCAGCACAATCAGATCCTTCCTATAGTGTGGCAACCAGAACTGCACACAGTATTTCAGCTATGGTCTAACATCTTAATTGCATCATTAATTCTCTGCCCTTGCATTCAATGCCTCTACTAAGGAAGACAAGTATTCCATCTACCTTCTTAACCACCTCTCAACCACTCTTGTTACCTTAAAGGGACTGTCAACATGCGTAACAAGATCCCTCTCATTCTACATTAGAACATAAGAAACAGGAACAGGAGTAGGTATCTGGCCTGTTGAGCCTGCTCTGCCATTCAAAAAGATCACCAGCACCCTATAAATCTACAGCATAACCTCTCTCTTTTTAAACTCCATCCCCCTAGCAATGAAGGACAATATTCCATTTGCCTTCTTAATTACCTGCCATACCTGCTTTTTGTGATGCATTGTCCTCTGTATTTCCTGGGAACCTACCATTCATTGTGTACTCCCTTGCCTTGCCTTGGAAGCATTCTTTACCTGATCTAGAAAGTCACTTCACACTTATAGCAATGTGGTTGACTCTTAACCCCCCTCTAAATGGCAGTTAGGGATGGGAAAACTTGCTGGAATGGTCACATCCCAGACAAGTGTAAAGCAAGATAAACTAAATGCCTCAGTTGATGTGTGAATCATGGTTATTTGGATGAGATACTGAACAGTACCATCAAGAAGTTAAGGGAGAAAAAAAGAAGAACGTGGTAGGAAATACATGAAAATACACAATATCTTTCTGCATGCAAAGTGAATGTCAAACTTTCCAGATTACAATAGTGGCAACACTTCAATAGTATTGAAAGGTCCCAAGGTATACAAGGTGCTATCTAAATATAAGACCTTTCTTTCACTCTATGTGTGCCAGCTCTTTGCAACAGTCTGTACCAGGTGAATTAGAAAGAAGAAAGAGACTGAACAAGGAAAGGCAAGGATAAGGGAGGGGTAGGATTATATTATGTAGATACGTTCAACTGCCACAAATAATACCAGAAATGTGTGGAATCAAGGTAGGATGAGATACTGCAGACATCTACCTGACCACTCTAGGGAGGGGTTGAGGACCATTTCACCTCTTTTTTCATTCATTTCAGACAAAAAAACCTTAATTTCTGTTATTTTTAATAACATAAAGAATGTATCAACTTAATGGTAAGCCCAATTTATTGGCACTATGTAGATCACTTTTAATGTTTAGGAGAATTGAGTAAAACTACCAGGTTATTTCTCTGTAACATGCAGGATTAGTTACGCCAATATCCTAAAATCATTATTCCTGGTCTTTGAAGAGAGAGGAAAGCATTCAAGTACTTGCCTGGTTCAGTACATATTGTTCATCAAACAATAAACTTGAGTTGTTTCAAGCTATACCATTTAAAGGGTTAAGTGGTACAATATTTGTGCATGAAATTTTCAAAGATAGCAAAGCAGTAAAAGTATGTGAGAATGCAACAGATTGCACTGATAGGCCTGAAATTGAACTCAGCTCGCACTGAGCATGAGGCTTAGCAGAAAGTTAATGAACTGAAAGCAACCTTGATCAGTGAGTCAGAGACTGGGATGCGGAGCACTACTCTCCCATGCTGCCAACCTTTGCTATGACATTCATCAACATCCCCCTTGATCTCTCAACCACAACACACAGATTTTCTCATCAGTTTCTAGGCCTGAAGCACATCTCCCAATCCTTCAACACAATGTAGAACACCATCTAACAAGATAGTTATGTAGTAATTAGGCTATTGATATAATGCAGAGTTTTATCAGTGAGTTAAACAAATAAAAAACAAAAATGAAGAAATCAACTTAATGGTTAAATAGAAAAACACTGGACTAAAAGAGAAGTAAGAGCTACAAGTGGCAAACCTATATGAAAAAAATAAATTTGGACATACTAGTATTTAAAAGGGTAAGATCACAAGACAGTTGTGATCATGAAGATTATACAGTCCATCGAAATACATTCATGCAGAAAAAGCTTACAGTCCTCACACCATATCATGAAGTCACTTAATGCACAGCTGGAGGTCCCTAAGTCATGATTCTGCCAGTTTTTTAAATCCCAGAATAAATTTCTAGGTTTCTTTTCATAGCCCTCTAGCTATATCTCTCCTTTAACTGTCTCTTTTTATCTCCATTCATGGGAGTTACTGGCTAGTCAGAGTTTATTGCCCATTACTAATTGCCCTGAAGAAAGTGGTGGTGAACCAACTTCTTGAACTATTGCAATCCTTGGGCGAAGGGACATCTACAAATAGGAAGGGAGTTCCAGGATATTGACCCAGCAACACTTAAGGAATGATGTCATATTTCCAAATCAGAATGGTGTGCAGGAAACATGCAGCTGGTACTGTTCCCAGGCATCTGCTGCCCTTGTCCTTCTAGGTAGAGGTCACAGGTTTGGAAGGTGGTTGATTAGATTAGATTAGATTAGATTACATTACAGTGTGGAAACAGGCCCTTCGGCCCAACAAGTCCACACCGACCCGCCGAAGCGCAACCCACCCATACCCCTACATTTACCCTTTACCTAACACTATGGGCAATTTAGTATGGCCAATTCACCTGACCTGCACATCTTTGGACTGTGGGAGGAAACCGGAGCACCCGGAGGAAACCCACGCAGACACGGGGAGAACGTGCAAACTCCACACAGTGAGGCGGGAATTGAACCCGGATCTCTGCCTCTGTAAGGCAGCAGTGCTAACCACTGCGCCACCGTGCCGCCCCACTGCGCCACCGTGTTCATGCAGTGCATCATTCCTTGAATGGCTTTTGCATTTTCACCTTGCCCACTTTATCATGACAACTATTCCAAATACTGCCTGTGCCTTCTTTTGCTACTGCCACAGTATGTTTAGTCACTTTCTTTATTTGTCTATTAAATATTTATGTAACACCTCAAAATCCTGTTTAAGGTCTTTGCTCAGAGAGTAGTAAGGGCGTGGAACGCCCTGCCTGCAACAGTAGTAGACTCGCCAACTTTAAGGGCATTTAAATGGTCATTGGATGATAATGGAATAGTGTAGGTTAGATGGGCTTCAGATTGGTTTCACAGGTCGACGCAACATTGAGCGCCGAGGGGCCTGTACTGCGCTGTATTTTCTATGTTCTGTATATTAAGTTTCTCCAGATTTTCCTCATAGGATAGACCTCTGAAGCTAGGCATCAGCCTGTAGCCTTTGTTATACAGGCATTAGGGCTTCAAAGATACTCTTGAATCTTTGTAAATGAAACTGGTTGTGATATTCCAGGTGCAATCTGACCAGAAGCTGTAACAATCTGGCTTTCATACTGTTTTAGTTTTGATCTTTATTCAGTATTATGGTACCTTCATGATTGTGACTCTGTATTAACTGGACATGGACAGTGGGAATTTTGTGTATTCAAGTATGATCCAAAAAGAACTCCAGTACCTTGAGACTGTCTGAAGGAGTCACTCTATGGGTTGAATTTTACTGGAGATGGACACTATGGAGAAGACCTTCTTCCCTTCAACATTGGACATTACCAGTATCACCTCTAGCATAATGAAATCACCTAGATGGCTAATTTATAGCTAATTCTTGTCCACGCTGGAATTTTACATCAGCAGGAATGAACACCATATTAGGAGACCACCAAGTAAATCCTTGTAGCTTCCCAGCTGAATTCTAGGTATGTGAGTAGAGCAGTGCTCCCTTCGTGAGCGGCCTATCGGTGGAAAGGTGCACTCTCGCAACTTTGGCACTGCTGGAGGGTGCATAACCTAGTGGTTAAGATATGTTTCCTGGGCCCCAAGGCTGTAGATAAGAAAAATTGCCTGATCCTCCTGCAGCCTCAGCAGAGGCCATCACAATCAGGTGTGCATCAGAGGTCACTTAGTTGCTAAGCCTCTGATTGGACATCAGCTCTGCGATGTTGTGAAACTTGAAAAAGATATACAAGGATGTTGCCAGAGTTGGAGGATTTGAGCTATAGGGAGAGGCTGAATAGGCCAGGGCTGTTTTCTCTGGAGCGTCGGAGGCTGAGGGGTGACCTTATAAAATCACGAGGGGCATGAATAGGATAAATAGATAAAGCATTTTCCTTGGGGTGCGTGAGTCCAGAACTAGAGGGCATAAGTTTAAGGTGAGGGGGGAAAGATATAAAAGAGACCTAAGGGGCAACCTTTTCATGCTGAGGGTGCTACGTGTATGGAATGAGCTGCCAAAGGAAGTGGTGGAGGCTAGTACAATTGCAACATTTAAAAGGCATCTGGATGGGTATATAATAGGAAGGGCTTGGAGATATATGGGCCAGGTGGGACTAGATTAGGTTGGGTCATCTGGTTGGCATGGTTGAGTTGGACCAAAGGGTCTGTTTTCATGCTGTACATCTCTATGACTCTATGAAAAACCAGGCAACTACAGACAGGTGAGCCTGACATTGGAATCGATCCTGAGGGACAGGATGTGTATTTATTTGAAAAAGCAAGGACTGATTAGGGATAGTCAATATGGCTTTGTGCATGGGAAATCATATCACACTAAGTTGACTGAGTTTTTTGAAGAAGTAACGAAGAAGAAGGATGAAGGTAGAGCAGTGGAAATGATCTATATGAACTTCAGTGAGGCATTCGAAAAGGTTCTGCATAATAGACTGGTTAACAAGATTAGATCACATGGATTACAGGGAGAACTAGCCATTTGGATACAGAACTGGCTCGAAGGTAGAAGGCAGAAGGTGGTGGTGGAGGGTTGCTTCTCAGATTGGAGGCCTGTGACCAACAGTGTGCCACAGGATCAGTGCTGGGTCCACTGCTTTTTATCATTTTATAAATGATTTGGATGTGAACATAGGAGGTATGTTTAGTAAGTTTGCAGATGACACCAAAAATTGATGGTGTACTGAAGCTTACCTCAGAGTACAACAAGATCCTGATCAGATGGGCTGGTGGGCCAAGCAGTGGCAGATGGAGTTTAATTGAGACAAATGTGAGAGGCTGCATTTTGGAAAGGCAAATCAGGGCAGGACTTAGACATGTAATAGTAAGGTCCTGAGGAGTGTTGCTGAACAAAGAGACCTTGGAGTGCAGGTTCATAGTTCATTGAAAGTAGAGTCACAGGTAGACAGGATAGAGAAGGCGGTGTTAGGCAAGCTTGTCTTTATTGGTCGTGCATTGAGTATAGGAGTTGGGAGGTCATGTTGTAGTTACACAGGAGATTCGTTAGTCCACTAATAGAATACTTCAATTCTGGTCTCCCTGTTATAGGAAAGATGTTGTGAAACTTGAAAGGGTTCAGAAAAGATTTACAAGGATGTTGTCAGGTTTGGAGGGTTTGAGCTTTAGGGAGAGGCTGAATGGACTAGGGCTATTTCCTCTGAAGCATCGTAGACTGAAGATTAACTTTATAGAAGTTTAGAGAATTATGAGGGGCATGGATAGGGTGAATAGTTAAGGTCTTTTCCCCAGGTAGCAGAGTCCAAAACTAGAAGGCATAGGTTTAAGTTGAGAGGGGAAAGATTTAAAAGGGACCTAATGGACAACTTTTTCATGCAGAGGGTTATGCGTATATGGAATGAGCTGCCAGAGGAAGTGATGGAGGCGAGTACAATTACAACATTTAAAAGGCATTTGGATAAGTATATGAATTGGATGGATATGGGCCAAATGGGTCTAGATTAATTTAGGATATCTATTTGGCATGGACAAGTTGGACCAAAGGGTTTGTTTCCATGCTGTACAGTTCTGAGAGCTGGCATCTTTAATCAGATGAAGATTTTGGGGTGACCACCCATTTAAACGACCACATGGGCTTCAAGTATACCCAAGATTGCTGAGGGAAATAAGGCTGGAAATCACCTTCTCAAGGACCATTAGGGATTGGCAAAAAATGCTCACCCAGCCAGTGACACCTACTTCCCATGAATAAAAAGCATCTTCCAAATCCCCCTTGGGTCTCGGAAAGGTACCAGAGGAATGAAGATTTACAAATGATACATCTGTCTTCATAAAAGGCAGGGGGATAATCTTGATGCCACTGGGGCAACTTTTAAAAGGTAATAATCTGGGAAAATTTAAGAGGCATTTGGAAACTAATGGGTTAATTCATTCACTGCAAAATGGATTGATTAGTGGCAAATCATGTTCAATTAACTAGACTGCAATATATTATATCAAAGGCCAGAGGAAACACAATTCAGAAATGTAAGCAACAATCAGGAGGATAGTAACAAACTTGAGGAACATATTGACAGACACCTGAAATGGGTACACAGAGGACAAATGAAAATTAACATGGAAAAGTGTGAACTAATTTATTTGGGATCAAAAGTGAGTAAACTTTGTTCTAAAACAGTTAATTACTAAAATCTGCAGTAAATTGCCAGAAAGAATGGTGGAAGCACATATAAAATTAACTTCCAGAAGAAAATTGAGAAATATTTAAAGGGCAAACAAATTCAAGGTTCTTGGAAAGAGCAAAGTTAATCAGAAGCCAATGGAAGCACAATGGACCAAATTGCCTGACTCTGTGCTACATCATCCTCTGACTCTCTGAAGAATCTGTTTGATCTCTTGACAGATGATATTTATTAACTATCTTCCCTAAAATGGCCTAGTGGTATTTTCATGAGCCTATTAATCAAGAAACCCAGGTAACATTCTGGGGATCTGGGTTTGAATCCTGTCATGGCAGATGGTAGAATCTGAATTCAATATATTTTTAAAAATGAATTATGAACAAACATATAAAAAGGGTAACTTTGTTACAGTGGTAGGATCAGGTATTTGAGAGTGGGAGAGATAGGAGGGCATTTGGATAAATGAGCACCCCTTCATACACACTATTAAAATATGTTCAGGAGGCTCAGTATCAGCTGAACAAGTAACTGAATGAAAACAGGTGAAAAAAGCCTACTTGAATGCTATACTCAATAAGTTGACTGTTTCAGGGTTGCCATTTAGTGTACAGTAGTGGAACAGTATAGCATGACAATCTCTAGCACTGAAATGTGAATATCAAGTTCAAAATTGACCTGGACTCTATTAATAGTTTTTCTGGGAAATGAAAATATTTCCACATTCCCCATTGTCCTTTTATTTCAAAATACAATTCTGGAGTTTTTACTTCTTCCTTTTGTGATATTTTCTGTGGTTGGTTGACCACAAAATAGTGCAAAGACATCAATAATTGAAATGTTCCCCATAGTATGCAAACTTCTATGATTCCTCCATTCAGTTTGATATTCTTGAAAAGTGAAACCTATTTCAAAAACCTCATCAAGACAAATTCAAAAATGCTAAAAATGCCAAAGGATCAAAACATTTGATACTAGAAGAGAAAGAGTCCTTGGTCCTAGAGTCTTGATTCTTTTGTGTGGCCTGGACAGAGCAGTTGTTGGGAAGATGTTTCCATTGGTAGGAGAGACTAGGACATGAGGGCATTGCCTTAGAATAAAAGGAAGACCTTTTAGAATGGAGGTAGGGAGAAATTTCTTCATGCAGGGAGTGGTGAATTTAAAGAATTCATTGTCACAGAAGGCTGTGGATGCCAGGGTTATTGAGTATATTTAAGACTGAGATAGTTAGGTTCTTGAGTATGATGGGGATCAAGGGTTACAGGGAGAAAGCAGGAGAATGGGTTGAGAAAACTTATCAGCCATGATTGAATGGCGGAGCAGACTCAATGGGCTGAATGATCTAATTTCTGCTCCTTTGTCGTATGGTCTTAATACCTGGGAGTTTGGGAAGCTTGTAGTTCCCCTTTGTTTGCTGTGGCAATGTTCAGCCAATTGAAATAAACAGGCCAACCTATAAGTACCTATTTCTTTTACAGTATAATTTATTGTGATTGTTTGATACTTAGCATTCACTCATTTTTCATGATGAAAAGCTTCAGCAACATGCCTCTTTTCAGCAATATTCAAGTTCTGATTCAGTTAGATATTTGGATGGGAAGAAGCGAGGCTATAGTATACACACTGATGGGGAGGGGGGAAGTGTTCAGCAGTAAGGACGGAGGAATATTTCGGAGGTCAACTCTCCCTTTTTTAGGTTCAGTCCTAGAAAAGTGCACCAGATTTTTTTTATGGTTCAGTTTAGAGCTGAAATAATTGCAACTCAGGTGGGAAAAGACCTGTAAGTGGTCATTGATTGATCAATTAAGGGCCATTACTGGTTGCAGGTCAGGAAGGTCAACTATGGGCCTTGCCGCCTGGAACTTAATTTGTTAAGAGATGAGTATCTTCCTGGTGCCAACCCACTGGATCATTTGCCCTTCCCACCATCTTTCCTGCTAATCGTGTCCATTCAAAACCACTTTGTTTCTCACTCCACAGATGCTCCCGACCTGTTATGTGTTTCCAGCACTTTTTTGATTTTGTTACAAATGGACTCTTCCTAGATTGAAGTGAAATCGATAAGCTCCAACAGTAATGTGAGTCCACACCTGTATCAGTGATGCCAGCTATGGCTACATGCTTATTTTAATTTTGAAACTCACTAACAAGATGTTAATGACCTTCTGCTCACTTCTTCCTCTCTCTTTTCTTGCAGCATTAACTCTTGCTGGAATCCTGCTCATAAGAAACAAAAATAGAAAATCTCAGCAGGACTGGCAGCATCTGTGGAGAAAAATTAGACTTAACGTTATGGGTCCAGTGATCCTCCTTCAGAACAGAAAAGGGTCACTGCACCTGGAACGTTAACCCTGATTTCTCTCCATAGATGCTGCTACACATGCTGAACTTTTCAGAATTTCCAGTTTCTGTTGATATGTAGCATCTGCAGTTCTTTGGGTTTTTTTCTGCTCATTAGAGCTAGCTACCCTCTAGTATCCACCTTAAGTGACTTTTCAGCAGGCAATTCTACCATAGAGCATACCTCAACAGAGCCTAATTCTATCCTTTACCAATATCTGGACATCATCACCAATCTAAAGGGATCAGCGTAACCAATAGGAATGACAATCTTTAGGATTAGGATTTTTTTTAATATTTAGGACTATGAGGCAAGTGGGCCATTTTCTGTGAAATTATTTGAACTGAACTTCTTTATCCGATTCTGAAAAATTCAGCAATAAAAGAAATGAAATAATTTGTAGCAATGTTATTGTTTTCTTTAGTCCAGGCATTTCACATCAATTAACATTAATTCCAACTTTTAAAAATTAGCGAACTCCAAAATTGTTGAGTGCAGTTTTAAACTCACTTAGTTTGCATGTTGCTCAAGGAACTTTGAGAGTTAATTAAAGCTTTTCATGTTAACTTTTAACAATACCTATTTTTCTCAGATTAAACCACAGTTGCCATTCATAATTATTACTGTAGTTTATAGACAAAGGTTTACTATTATCTTAAAGCTCTGTAAGTGATAAAGTAATTCATTATGTTAGATGAAGAAATATGGCTATTTAGTTACATTTGTATGGGTCAAAGTCTGTCAGTCTGTCCATGTTAAATCACTACTATATATACATCTGATTGAACATGTGCACCAGCTGCCAGCAGACATCAAAGCTGTGATGCATGAGGAAAGCAAGAACCAGTATTTGAGGCACCACTGTGTTACAAGCTCAGGGTTTATCTAATGCTGTTTCCAACCAGTCATAATGACTTCCTACTATGAATCACATTTACTTCCTACTGATTCAAACTGATTTGCCATCACTGCCCACATTCACTTCCTATTGATCCAAAGCGTCCAAGCATAGAAAACTGACACCCTTGCACCAGCATTTGCAGTAATTGTGCAAACATCCCTGTTTCTGCAAAAGAGGGAAAAACTGCAAAAATTGTCACCCCTTCAAGAACAAGGGAGACAGCATCAAATGCAACAATTATTGATGCATCTCCCTGCTGAGCATCATGGGAAAAGTATTTACCCTTGTTGCCCTCATTAGACTGTAGATCCTGGTTGAACGCAACTGCCCCAAATATGACTGTTGTTTCAGAACTGGAAGATCCACAATTGGTATGATTTTTCAGTCCGGTAGCTGCAAGAGAAATATTGTGAAAAAAGGACCATCTATGACTCATATTTTCTGGTCAGTGCCACAGACTGTATTATCCAATACTGACTACGATTTCAATTGTCACTAACAATTTTACGATGGAGCATTTGCTCATTCCAATGCCAGCTTCTTTAGGGATGCATGGATGTGCAGTATCAGGTAGCAAATTGTTGAATACAAATCCAGCACGCCATACCCCCGTGTTTTGTGATGATTTGAAGACAAACTTCTTAAAGTCTGTCTTCACTTCATTAATTTATATTGTTTCAAATGGAGCTATCAACTACACAACCTCATACAAACAGGATTAGGCTACTTGGTCCTTCGAGCCTGCTCTGCCATTCAATAAGACCAAGGATGATCTGATTTTAACCTAAACCTTACATTCCTGCATACCCCTAATAATCTTTCAACTCTTGGCAATCAAGAATTTATCTACTTCTGCCTTAAAAATATTTGAAGGTTCTGCATACATTGGCTTTTGGAAAGTGAATTCCAAAGACACTCAACTCTCGTAGGGCGGCACAGTGGCTCAGTGGTTAGCACTGCTGCCTCACAGCGCTAGGGACCTGGGTTCAATTCCTGCCTCGGGTGACTGTCTATGCGGCGCTTGTATGTTCTCCCCGTGTCTGTGTGGGTTTCCTCCAGGTGCTCCGGTTTCCTCCCACAGTCCAAAGTTATGCAGGTGAGGTGAATGGGCTATGCAAAATTGTCCATACTGTTAGGTGCATTAGTCAGGGATAAATATAGGGCGGAGGGTTGGGATGGGCTGAATGGCTTGTTTCCATACTGTAGGGAATCTAATCTCTGTTAGGGGAAAAAATAGTTTCCTCATCATTGTCTTAATTAGGAGACTTCTTTTTAAAATAAAACCCTAGTTCTAGATCCTTCCAAAGAGGAAACCTTGTTTCCATGTCCACCAGTCAAGTCACCTCAGGATCCTATACGTTTCAATTCAGTCACCTTTGACTCTTCTAAACTCCAGAGGATATAGGCCTAGCCTGTCTAACCGTTCCTTATCAGACAATCCATTCATTCCAAGTATCAATCTAGGAAGCCTTATTTGAACTGCTTCTCTAAGTATGGTGACCAGTACTCTATGCAGTACTCCAATTGGGGGTCTCATCCTGTATATCTGAAGCATAGCCTTTCGACTCATGTATTCAATTCCCCTACCAATAAAACATAACATTCTATCAGCTTTTCTGATTACTTGTTGTACTTGTATACTAACCTCCTGCGATTCATGCACCAGAACACCTGCATCTGGACCTCTCAGTATCTCAACATCTCCCTATCTAGATAATATGCTTTTTAAAAATTCTTTCTGCAAAAATGAATAATTTCACACTCAGCCACATTATACTCCATTTGCCAGACTTTTTCCCACTCACTTTACCTATCAGTATCCCTTCTCAGGCTCCTTATGTCCTCTTCACAACTCACCTTCCTACCTATCTTTGTGTCATCAGCAAATTTAACTACAATACCTCCGATTCCTTCATCTAAATCATCTTATATAAATTCTAAAGAGCCAAGGCTCCAACACTGACTGCTGTGGCACACTACTTGTGTCATCGTGCCAGCCTGAAAAAGACCCATTTACTGTTTTCTGATCACCAGCCAATCTTCTATCTATGCCAATATGTTACTCTCTATACAGGAAGGACGGATTGCACCTAAATTGGAAGGGGACTAATATACTGGCAGGGAAATTTGCTAGAACTGCTTGGGAGGATTTAAACTAGGAAGGTGGGGGGGGGGGGAATCCAGGGAGATAGTGAGGAAAGAGATCGATCTGAGATGGGTACAGCTGAGAACAGAAGTGAGTCAACTAGTCAGGGCAGGCAGGGACAAGGTAGGACTAATAAATTAAACTGCATTTATTTCAATGCGAGAGGCCTAACAGGGAAGGCAGATGAACTCAGGGCATGGTTGAAACATGGGACTGGGATATCATAGCAATTACAAAAACATGG